>NC_135428.1:6542500-6652531 GCF_051991245.1 Festucalex cinctus | reverse complement strand
CATGGTCGTTTTTTTGTCGAAAAAAAAAGCCTTACTATACATGGTCGTTTTTTTGTCGGAAAAAAAAGCCTTACTATACATGGTCGTTTTTTTGTCGGAAAAAAAAGCCTTACTATACATGGTCGTTTTTTTGTCGGAAAAAAAAGCCTTACTATACATGGTCGTTTTTTTGTCGGAAAAAAAAGCCTTACTATACATGGTCATTTTTTTGTCGGAAAAAAAGCCTTACTATACATGGTCGTTTTTTTGTCGTAAAAAAAAGCCTTACTATACACGGTCGTTTTTTTGTCGAAAAAAAAAGCCTTACTATACATGGTCGTTTTTTTGTCGAAAAAAAAAGCCTTACTATACATGGTCGTTTTTTTGTCAAAAAAAAAGCCTTACTATACATGGTCGTTTTTTTGTCGAAAAAAAAGCCTTACTATACATGGTCGTTTTTTTGTCGAAAAAAAAAAGCCTTACTATACATGGTCGTTTTTTTGCCGTAAAAAAAAGCCTTACTATACATGGTCGTTTTTTTGTCGTAAAAAAAAGCCTTACTATACACGGTCGTTTTTTTGTCGAAAAAAAAAAGCCTTACTATACATGGTCGTTTTTTTTGTCGGAAAAAAAAGCCTTACTATACATGGTCGTTTTTTTGTCGGAAAAAAAAGCCTTACTATACATGGTCGTTTTTTTGTCGAAAAAAAAAGCCTTACTATACATGGTCGTTCTTTTGTCGAAAAAAAAAAGCCTTACTATACATGGTCGTTTTTTTGTCGTAAAAATAAGCCTTACTATACATGGTCGTTTTTTTGTCGTAAAAAAAAGCCTTACTATACATGGTCGTTTTTTTGTCGCAAAAAAAAGCCTTACTATACATGGTCGTTTTTTTGCCGTAAAAAAAAGCCTTACTATACATGGTCGTTTTTTTGCCGTAAAAAAAAGCCTTACTATACATGGTCGTTTTTTTTGCCGTAAAAAAAAGCCTTACTATACATGGTCGTTTTTTTGTCGAAAAAAAAAGCCTTACTATACATGGTCGTTTTTTTGTCGAAAAAAAAAGCCTTACTATACATGGTCGTTTTTTTGTCGAAAAAAAAAAGCCTTACTATACATGGTCGTTTTTTTGTCGGAAAAAAAAGCCTTACTATACATGGTCGTTTTTTTGTCGTAAAAAAAAGCCTTACTATACATGGTCGTTTTTTTGTCGTAAAAAAAAGCCTTACTATACATGGTCGTTTTTTTGTCGAAAAAATAAGCCTTACTATACATGGTCGTTTTTTTGTCGGAAAAAAGAAGCCTTACTATACATGGTCGTTTTTTTGTCGTAAAAAAAAGCCTTACTATACATGGTCGTTTTTTTGTCGTAAAAAAAAGCCTTACTATACATGGTCGTTTTTTTGCCGTAAAAAAAAAGCCTTACTATACATGGTCGTTTTTTTGCCGTAAAAAAAAAGCCTTACTATACATGGTCGTTTTTTTGTCGTAAAAAAAAGCCTTACTATACATGGTCGTTTTTTTGTCGAAAAAAAAGCCTTACTATACATGGTCGTTTTTTTGTCGAAAAAAAAAGCCTTACTATACATGGTCGTTTTTTTGTCGGAAAAAAAAGCCTTACTATACATGGTCGTTTTTTTGTCGGAAAAAAAAAGCCTTACTATACATGGTCGTTTTTTTGTCGAAAAAAAAAAGCCTTACTATACATGGTCGTTTTTTTGTCGGAAAAAAAAGCCTTACTATACATGGTCGTTTTTTTGTCGGAAAAAAAAGCCTTACTATACATGGTCGTTTTTTTGTCGGAAAAAAAAGCCTTACTATACATGGTCGTTTTTTTGTCGGAAAAAAAAGCCTTACTATACATGGTCATTTTTTTGTCGGAAAAAAAGCCTTACTATACATGGTCGTTTTTTTGTCGTAAAAAAAAGCCTTACTATACACGGTCGTTTTTTTGTCGAAAAAAAAGCCTTACTATACATGGTCGTTTTTTTGTCGAAAAAAAAGCCTTACTATACATGGTCGTTTTTTTGCCGTAAAAAAAAGCCTTACTATACATGGTCGTTTTTTTGCCGTAAAAAAAAGCCTTACTATACATGGTCGTTTTTTTTGCCGTAAAAAAAAGCCTTACTATACATGGTCGTTTTTTTGTCGAAAAAAAAAGCCTTACTATACATGGTCGTTTTTTTGTCGAAAAAAAAAGCCTTACTATACATGGTCGTTTTTTTGTCGGAAAAAAAAGCCTTACTATACATGGTCGTTTTTTTGTCGGAAAAAAAAGCCTTACTATACATGGTCGTTTTTTTGTCGTAAAAAAAAGCCTTACTATACATGGTCGTTTTTTTGTCGAAAAAATAAGCCTTACTATACATGGTCGTTTTTTTGTCGGAAAAAAGAAGCCTTACTATACATGGTCGTTTTTTTGTCGTAAAAAAAAGCCTTACTATACATGGTCGTTTTTTTGTCGTAAAAAAAAGCCTTACTATACATGGTCGTTTTTTTGCCGTAAAAAAAAAGCCTTACTATACATGGTCGTTTTTTTGCCGTAAAAAAAAAAGCCTTACTATACATGGTCGTTTTTTTGTCGAAAAAAAAAGCCTTACTATACATGGTCGTTTTTTTGTCGGAAAAAAAAGCCTTACTATACATGGTCGTTTTTTTGTCGGAAAAAAAAGCCTTACTATACATGGTCGTTGTTTTGCCGTAAAAAAAAGCCTTACTATACATGGTCGTTTTTTTGTCGGAAAAAAAAGCCTTACTATACATGGTCGTTTTTTTGTCGGAAAAAAAAGCCTTACTATACATGGTTGTTTTTTTGTCGAAAAAAAAAAGCCTTACTATACATGGTCGTTTTTTTGCCGTAAAAAAAAGCCTTACTATACATGGTCGTTTTTTTGTCGTAAAAAAAAGCCTTACTATACACGGTCGTTTTTTTGTCGAAAAAAAAAAGCCTTACTATACATGGTCGTTTTTTTGTCAAAAAAAAAGCCTTACTATACATGGTCGTTTTTTTTGTCGGAAAAAAAAGCCTTACTATACATGGTCGTTTTTTTGTCGGAAAAAAAAGCCTTACTATACATGGTCGTTTTTTTGTCGAAAAAAAAAGCCTTACTATACATGGTCGTTTTTTTGTCGAAAAAAAAAGCCTTACTATACATGGTCGTTCTTTTGTCGAAAAAAAAAAGCCTTACTATACATGGTCGTTTTTTTGTCGTAAAAATAAGCCTTACTATACATGGTCGTTTTTTTGTCGTAAAAAAAAGCCTTACTATACATGGTCGTTTTTTTGTCGCAAAAAAAAGCCTTACTATACATGGTCGTTTTTTTGTCGAAAAAAAAGCCTTACTATACATGGTCGTTTTTTTGCCGTAAAAAAAAGCCTTACTATACATGGTCGTTTTTTTTGCCGTAAAAAAAAGCCTTACTATACATGGTCGTTTTTTTTGCCGTAAAAAAAAGCCTTACTATACATGGTCGTTTTTTTGTCGAAAAAAAAAGCCTTACTATACATGGTCGTTTTTTTGTCGAAAAAAAAAGCCTTACTATACATGGTCGTTTTTTTGTCGGAAAAAAAAGCCTTACTATACATGGTCGTTTTTTTGTCGGAAAAAAAAGCCTTACTATACATGGTCGTTTTTTTGTCGTAAAAAAAAGCCTTACTATACATGGTCGTTTTTTTGTCGAAAAAATAAGCCTTACTATACATGGTCGTTTTTTTGTCGGAAAAAAGAAGCCTTACTATACATGGTCGTTTTTTTGTCGTAAAAAAAAGCCTTACTATACATGGTCGTTTTTTTGTCGTAAAAAAAAGCCTTACTATACATGGTCGTTTTTTTGCCGTAAAAAAAAAGCCTTACTATACATGGTCGTTTTTTTGCCGTAAAAAAAAAAGCCTTACTATACATGGTCGTTTTTTTGTCGTAAAAAAAAGCCTTACTATACATGGTCGTTTTTTTGTCGAAAAAAAAGCCTTACTATACATGGTCGTTTTTTTGTCGAAAAAAAAAGCCTTACTATACATGGTCGTTTTTTTGTCGAAAAAAAAAGCCTTACTATACATGGTCGTTTTTTTGTCGGAAAAAAAAGCCTTACTATACATGGTCGTTTTTTTGTCGGAAAAAAAAGCCTTACTATACATGGTCGTTGTTTTGCCGTAAAAAAAAGCCTTACTATACATGGTCGTTTTTTTGTCGGAAAAAAAAGCCTTACTATACATGGTCGTTTTTTTGTCGGAAAAAAAAGCCTTACTATACATGGTCGTTTTTTTGTCGAAAAAAAAAAGCCTTACTATACATGGTCGTTTTTTTGCCGTAAAAAAAAGCCTTACTATACATGGTCGTTTTTTTGTCGTAAAAAAAAGCCTTACTATACACGGTCGTTTTTTTGTCGAAAAAAAAAAGCCTTACTATACATGGTCGTTTTTTTGTCAAAAAAAAAGCCTTACTATACATGGTCGTTTTTTTTGTCGGAAAAAAAAGCCTTACTATACATGGTCGTTTTTTTGTCGGAAAAAAAAGCCTTACTATACATGGTCGTTTTTTTGTCGGAAAAAAAAGCCTTACTATACATGGTCGTTTTTTTGTCGAAAAAAAAAAGCCTTACTATACATGGTCGTTTTTTTGCCGTAAAAAAAAGCCTTACTATACATGGTCGTTTTTTTGTCGTAAAAAAAAGCCTTACTATACACGGTCGTTTTTTTGTCGAAAAAAAAAAGCCTTACTATACATGGTCGTTTTTTTGTCAAAAAAAAAGCCTTACTATACATGGTCGTTTTTTTTGTCGGAAAAAAAAGCCTTACTATACATGGTCGTTTTTTTGTCGGAAAAAAAAGCCTTACTATACATGGTCGTTTTTTTGTCGAAAAAAAAAGCCTTACTATACATGGTCGTTTTTTTGTCGAAAAAAAAAGCCTTACTATACATGGTCGTTCTTTTGTCGAAAAAAAAAAGCCTTACTATACATGGTCGTTTTTTTGTCGTAAAAATAAGCCTTACTATACATGGTCGTTTTTTTGTCGCAAAAAAAAGCCTTACTATACATGGTCGTTTTTTTGCCGTAAAAAAAAGCCTTACTATACATGGTCGTTTTTTTGCCGTAAAAAAAAGCCTTACTATACATGGTCGTTTTTTTTGCCGTAAAAAAAAGCCTTACTATACATGGTCGTTTTTTTGTCGAAAAAAAAAGCCTTACTATACATGGTCGTTTTTTTGTCGAAAAAAAAAGCCTTACTATACATGGTCGTTTTTTTGTCGAAAAAAAAAAGCCTTACTATACATGGTCGTTTTTTTGTCGGAAAAAAAAGCCTTACTATACATGGTCGTTTTTTTGTCGTAAAAAAAAGCCTTACTATACATGGTCGTTTTTTTGTCGTAAAAAAAAGCCTTACTATACATGGTCGTTTTTTTGTCGAAAAAATAAGCCTTACTATACATGGTCGTTTTTTTGTCGGAAAAAAGAAGCCTTACTATACATGGTCGTTTTTTTGTCGTAAAAAAAAGCCTTACTATACATGGTCGTTTTTTTGTCGTAAAAAAAAGCCTTACTATACATGGTCGTTTTTTTGCCGTAAAAAAAAAGCCTTACTATACATGGTCGTTTTTTTGCCGTAAAAAAAAAGCCTTACTATACATGGTCGTTTTTTTGTCGTAAAAAAAAAGCCTTACTATACATGGTCGTTTTTTTGTCGAAAAAAAAGCCTTACTATACATGGTCGTTTTTTTGTCGAAAAAAAAAGCCTTACTATACATGGTCGTTTTTTTGTCGGAAAAAAAAGCCTTACTATACATGGTCGTTTTTTTGTCGGAAAAAAAAAGCCTTACTATACATGGTCGTTTTTTTGTCGAAAAAAAAAGCCTTACTATACATGGTCGTTTTTTTGTCGGAAAAAAAAGCCTTACTATACATGGTCGTTTTTTTGTCGGAAAAAAAAGCCTTACTATACATGGTCGTTTTTTTGTCGGAAAAAAAAGCCTTACTATACATGGTCGTTTTTTTGTCGGAAAAAAAAGCCTTACTATACATGGTCATTTTTTTGTCGGAAAAAAAGCCTTACTATACATGGTCGTTTTTTTGTCGTAAAAAAAAGCCTTACTATACACGGTCGTTTTTTTGTCGAAAAAAAAGCCTTACTATACATGGTCGTTTTTTTGTCGAAAAAAAAAGCCTTACTATACATGGTCGTTTTTTTGTCGGAAAAAAAAGCCTTACTATACATGGTCGTTTTTTTGTTGGAAAAAAAAGCCTTACTATACATGGTCATTTTTTTGTCGGAAAAAAAGCCTTACTATACATGGTCGTTTTTTTGTCGTAAAAAAAAGCCTTACTATACACGGTCGTTTTTTTGTCGAAAAAAAAGCCTTACTATACATGGTCGTTTTTTTGTCGTAAAAAAACCCTTACTATACATGGTCGTTTTTTTGTCGTAAAAAAAAGCCTTACTATACATGGTCGTTTTTTTGTCGTAAAAAAAGCCTTACTATACATGGTCGTTTTTTTGCCGTAAAAAAAAAGCCTTACTATACATGGTCGTTTTTTTGTCGTAAAAAAAGCCTTACTATACATGGTCGTTTTTTTTGTCGAAAAAAAAAAGCCTTACTATACATGGTCGTTTTTTTGTCGAAAAAAAAAGCCTTACTATACATGGTCGTTTTTTTGTCGTAAAAATAAGCCTTACTATACATGGTCGTTTTTTTGCCGTCAAAAAAAGCCTTACTATACATGGTCGTTTTTTTTGCCGTAAAAAAAAAGCCTTACTATACATGGTCGTTTCTTTTGTCGAAAAAAAAGCCTTACTATACATGGTCGTTTTTTTGCCGTAAAAAAAAGCCTTACTATACATGGTCGTTTTTTTTGCCGTAAAAAAAAAAGCCTTACTATACATGGTCGTTTTTTTGTCGAAAAAAAAAGCCTTACTATACATGGTCGTTTTTTTTGTCGAAAAAAAAAAGCCTTACTATACATGGTCGTTTTTTTGTCGGAAAAAAAAGCCTTACTATACATGGTCGTTTTTTTGTCGTAAAAAAAAGCCTTACTATACGTGGTCGTTTTTTTGTCGTAAAAAAAAGCCTTACTATACATGGTCGTTTTTTTGTCGAAAAAATAAGCCTTACTATACATGGTCGTTTTTTTTGTCGGAAAAAAAAGCCTTACTATACATGGTCGTTTTTTTGTCGGAAAAAAAAGCCTTACTATACATGGTCGTTTTTTTGTCGGAAAAAAAAGCCTTACTATACATGGTCGTTTTTTTGTCGAAAAAAAAAGCCTTACTATACATGGTCGTTTTTTTGTCGGAAAAAAAAGCCTTACTATACATGGTCGTTTTTTTGTCGTAAAAATAAGCCTTACTATACATGGTCGTTTTTTTGCCGTAAAAAAAAGCCTTACTATACATGGTCGTTTTTTTTGCCGTAAAAAAAAAAGCCTTCCTATACATGGTCGTTTTTTTGTCGAAAAAAAAAAGCCTTACTATACATGGTCGTTTTTTTGTCGAAAAAAAAAGCCTTACTATACATGGTCGTTTTTTTGTCGAAAAAAAAGCCTTACTATACATGGTCGTTTTTTTGTCGGAAAAAAAAGCCTTACTATACATGGTCGTTTTTTTGTCGGAAAAAAAAGCCTTACTATACATGGTCGTTTTTTTGTCGTAAAAAAAGCCTTACTATACATGGTCGTTTTTTTGTCGAAAAAATAAGCCTTACTATACATGGTCGTTTTTTTGTCGAAAAAAAAAGCCTTACTATACACGGTCGTTTTTTTGTCGAAAAAAAAGCCTTACTATACATGGTCGTTTTTTTGTCGGAAAAAAACCCTTACTATACATGGTCGTTTTTTTGTCGTAAAAAAAAGCCTTACTATACATGGTCGTTTTTTTGTCGTAAAAAAAGCCTTACTATACATGGTCGTTTTTTTGCCGTAAAAAAAAAGCCTTACTATACATGGTCGTTTTTTTGTCGTAAAAAAAGCCTTACTATACATGGTCGTTTTTTTTGTCGAAAAAAAAAAGCCTTACTATACATGGTCGTTTTTTTGTCGAAAAAAAAAGCCTTACTATACATGGTCGTTTTTTTGTCGTAAAAATAAGCCTTACTATACATGGTCGTTTTTTTGCCGTCAAAAAAAGCCTTACTATACATGGTCGTTTTTTTTGCCGTAAAAAAAAAGCCTTACTATACATGGTCGTTTCTTTTGTCGAAAAAAAAGCCTTACTATACATGGTCGTTTTTTTGCCGTAAAAAAAAGCCTTACTATACATGGTCGTTTTTTTTGCCGTAAAAAAAAAAGCCTTACTATACATGGTCGTTTTTTTGTCGAAAAAAAAAGCCTTACTATACATGGTCGTTTTTTTTGTCGAAAAAAAAAAGCCTTACTATACATGGTCGTTTTTTTGTCGGAAAAAAAAGCCTTACTATACATGGTCGTTTTTTTGTCGTAAAAAAAAGCCTTACTATACGTGGTCGTTTTTTTGTCGTAAAAAAAAGCCTTACTATACATGGTCGTTTTTTTGTCGAAAAAATAAGCCTTACTATACATGGTCGTTTTTTTTGTCGGAAAAAAAAGCCTTACTATACATGGTCGTTTTTTTGTCGGAAAAAAAAGCCTTACTATACATGGTCGTTTTTTTTGCCGTAAAAAAAAAAGCCTTCCTATACATGGTCGTTTTTTTGTCGAAAAAAAAAAGCCTTACTATACATGGTCGTTTTTTTGTCGAAAAAAAAAGCCTTACTATACATGGTCGTTTTTTTGTCGAAAAAAAAGCCTTACTATACATGGTCGTTTTTTTGTCGGAAAAAAAAGCCTTACTATACATGGTCGTTTTTTTGTCGGAAAAAAAAGCCTTACTATACATGGTCGTTTTTTTGTCGTAAAAAAAGCCTTACTATACATGGTCGTTTTTTTGTCGAAAAAATAAGCCTTACTATACATGGTCGTTTTTTTGTCGAAAAAAAAAGCCTTACTATACATGGTCGTTTTTTTGTCGAAAAAAAAAAGCCTTACTATACATGGTCGTTTTTTGTCGGAAAAAAAAGCCTTACTATACATGGTCGTTTTTTTGTCGTAAAAAAAAGCCTTACTATACGTGGTCGTTTTTTTGTCGTAAAAAAAAGCCTTACTATACATGGTCGTTTTTTTGTCGAAAAAATAAGCCTTACTATACATGGTCGTTTTTTTGCCGTAAAAAAAAAGCCTTACTATACATGGTCGTTTTTTTGCCGTAAAAAAAAAGCCTTACTATACATAGTCGTTTTTTTGTCGAAAAAAAAGCCTTCCTATACATGGTCGTTTTTTTGTCGGAAAAAAAAGCCTTACTATACATGGTCGTTTTTTTGTCGGAAAAAAAAGCCTTACTATACATGGTCGTTTTTTTGTCGGAAAAAAAAGCCTTACTATACATGGTCGTTTTTTTGTCGGAAAAAAAAGCCTTACTATACATGGTCGTTTTTTTGTCGTAAAAAAAGCCTTACTATACATGGTCGTTTTTTTGTCGTAAAAAAAAGCCTTACTATACATGGTCGTTTTTTTGTCGAAAAAAAAAGCCTTACTATACATGGTCGTTTTTTTGTCGAAAAAAAAAGCCTTACTATACATGGTCGGTTTTTTTGTCGGAAAAAAAAGCCTTACTATACATGGTCGTTTTTTTGTCGGAAAAAAAAGCCTTACTATACATGGTCGTTTTTTTGTCGGAAAAAAAAGCCTTACTATACATGGTCGTTTTTTTGTCGAAAAAAAAAGCCTTACTATACATGGTCGTTTTTTTGTCGGAAAAAAAAGCCTTACTATACATGGTCGTTTTTTTGTCGGAAAAAAAAGCCTTACGAGACATGGTCGTTTTTTTGTCGTAAAAAAAAGCCTTACTATACATGGTCGTTTTTTTGTCGGAAAAAAAAGCCTTACTATACATGGTCGTTTTTTTGTCAGAAAAAAAAGCCTTACTATACATGGTCGTTTTTTTGTCGGAAAAAAAGCCTTACTATACATGGTCGTTTTTTTGCCGTAAAAAAAAAGCCTTACTATACATGGTCGTTTTTTTGCCGTAAAAAAAAGCCTTACTATATACATGGTCGTTTTTTTGTCGAAAAAAAAAGCCTTACTATACATGGTCGTTTTTTTGTCGAAAAAAAAAGCCTTACTATACATGGTCGTTTTTTTGTCGAAAAAAAAAGCCTTACTATACATGGTCGTTTTTTTGTCGGAAAAAAAAGCCTTACTATACATGGTGGTTTTTTTGTCGTAAAAAAAAGCCTTACTATACATGGTCGTTTTTTTGTCGTAAAAAAAAGCCTTACTATACATGGTCGTTTTTTTGTCGAAAAAATAAGCCTTACTATACATGGTCGTTTTTTTGCCGTAAAAAAAAAGCCTTACTATACATGGTCGTTTTTTTGCCGTAAAAAAAAGCCTTACTATACATGGTCGTTTTTTTGTTGAAAAAAAAAGCCTTACGAAACATGGTCGTTTTTTTGTCGGAAAAAAAGCCTTACTATACATGGTCGTTTTTTTGCCGTAAAAAAAAGCCTTACTATACATGGTCGTTTTTTTTGCCGTAAAAAAAAAAAAGCCTTACTATACATGGTCGTTTTTTTGTCGAAAAAATAAGCCTTACTATACATGGTCGTTTTTTTGTCGAAAAAAAAAGCCTTACTATACATGGTCGTTTTTTTGTCGAAAAAAAAAAGCCTTACTATACATGGTCGTTTTTTGTCGGAAAAAAAAGCCTTACTATACATGGTCGTTTTTTTGTCGTAAAAAAAAGCCTTACTATACGTGGTCGTTTTTTTGTCGTAAAAAAAAGCCTTACTATACATGGTCGTTTTTTTGTCGAAAAAATAAGCCTTACTATACATGGTCGTTTTTTTGCCGTAAAAAAAAAGCCTTACTATACATGGTCGTTTTTTTGCCGTAAAAAAAAAGCCTTACTATACATAGTCGTTTTTTTGTCGAAAAAAAAGCCTTCCTATACATGGTCGTTTTTTTGTCGGAAAAAAAAGCCTTACTATACATGGTCGTTTTTTTGTCGGAAAAAAAAGCCTTACTATACATGGTCGTTTTTTTGTCGGAAAAAAAAGCCTTACTATACATGGTCGTTTTTTTGTCGGAAAAAAAAGCCTTACTATACATGGTCGTTTTTTTGTCGTAAAAAAAGCCTTACTATACATGGTCGTTTTTTTGTCGTAAAAAAAAGCCTTACTATACATGGTCGTTTTTTTGTCGAAAAAAAAAGCCTTACTATACATGGTCGTTTTTTTGTCGAAAAAAAAAGCCTTACTATACATGGTCGGTTTTTTTGTCGGAAAAAAAAGCCTTACTATACATGGTCGTTTTTTTGTCGGAAAAAAAAGCCTTACTATACATGGTCGTTTTTTTGTCGGAAAAAAAAGCCTTACTATACATGGTCGTTTTTTTGTCGAAAAAAAAAGCCTTACTATACATGGTCGTTTTTTTGTCGGAAAAAAAAGCCTTACTATACATGGTCGTTTTTTTGTCGTAAAAATAAGCCTTACTATACATGGTCGTTTTTTTGCCGTAAAAAAAAGCCTTACTATACATGGTCGTTTTTTTTGCCGTAAAAAAAAAAAAGCCTTACTATACATGGTCGTTTTTTTGTCGAAAAAAAAAGCCTTACTATACATGGTCGTTTTTTTGTCGAAAAAAAAAGCCTTACTATACATGGTCGTTTTTTTGTCGAAAAAAAAGCCTTACTATACATGGTCGTTTTTTTGCCGTAAAAAAAAGCCTTACTATACATGGTCGTTTTTTTGTTGAAAAAAAAAGCCTTACGAAACATGGTCGTTTTTTTGTCGGAAAAAAAGCCTTACTATACATGGTCGTTTTTTTGCCGTAAAAAAAAGCCTTACTATACATGGTCGTTTTTTTTGCCGTAAAAAAAAAAAAGCCTTACTATACATGGTCGTTTTTTTGTCGAAAAAAAAAGCCTTACTATACATGGTCGTTTTTTTGTCGAAAAAAAAAGCCTTACTATACATGGTCGTTTTTTTGTCGTAAAAAAAAAGCCTTACTATACATGGTCGTTTTTTTGCCGTAAAAAAAAGCCTTACTATATACATGGTCGTTTTTTTGTTGAAAAAAAAAGCCTTACTATACATGGTCGTTTTTTTGTCGAAAAAAAAAGCCTTACTATACATGGTCGTTTTTTTGTCGAAAAAAAAAGCCTTACTATACATGGTCGTTTTTTTTGCCGTAAAAAAAAAAAAGCCTTACTATACATGGTCGTTTTTTTGTCGAAAAAATAAGCCTTACTATACATGGTCGTTTTTTTGTCGAAAAAAAAAGCCTTACTATACATGGTCGTTTTTTTGTCGAAAAAAAAAAGCCTTACTATACATGGTCGTTTTTTGTCGGAAAAAAAAGCCTTACTATACATGGTCGTTTTTTTGTCGTAAAAAAAAGCCTTACTATACGTGGTCGTTTTTTTGTCGTAAAAAAAAGCCTTACTATACATGGTCGTTTTTTTGTCGAAAAAATAAGCCTTACTATACATGGTCGTTTTTTTGCCGTAAAAAAAAAGCCTTACTATACATGGTCGTTTTTTTGCCGTAAAAAAAAAGCCTTACTATACATAGTCGTTTTTTTGTCGAAAAAAAAGCCTTCCTATACATGGTCGTTTTTTTGTCGGAAAAAAAAGCCTTACTATACATGGTCGTTTTTTTGTCGGAAAAAAAAGCCTTACTATACATGGTCGTTTTTTTGTCGGAAAAAAAAGCCTTACTATACATGGTCGTTTTTTTGTCGGAAAAAAAAGCCTTACTATACATGGTCGTTTTTTTGTCGTAAAAAAAGCCTTACTATACATGGTCGTTTTTTTGTCGTAAAAAAAAGCCTTACTATACATGGTCGTTTTTTTGTCGAAAAAAAAAGCCTTACTATACATGGTCGTTTTTTTGTCGAAAAAAAAAGCCTTACTATACATGGTCGGTTTTTTTGTCGGAAAAAAAAGCCTTACTATACATGGTCGTTTTTTTGTCGGAAAAAAAAGCCTTACTATACATGGTCGTTTTTTTGTCGGAAAAAAAAGCCTTACTATACATGGTCGTTTTTTTGTCGAAAAAAAAAGCCTTACTATACATGGTCGTTTTTTTGTCGGAAAAAAAAGCCTTACTATACATGGTCGTTTTTTTGTCGTAAAAATAAGCCTTACTATACATGGTCGTTTTTTTGCCGTAAAAAAAAGCCTTACTATACATGGTCGTTTTTTTTGCCGTAAAAAAAAAAAAGCCTTACTATACATGGTCGTTTTTTTGTCGAAAAAAAAAGCCTTACTATACATGGTCGTTTTTTTGTCGAAAAAAAAAGCCTTACTATACATGGTCGTTTTTTTGTCGAAAAAAAAGCCTTACTATACATGGTCGTTTTTTTGCCGTAAAAAAAAGCCTTACTATACATGGTCGTTTTTTTGTTGAAAAAAAAAGCCTTACGAAACATGGTCGTTTTTTTGTCGGAAAAAAAGCCTTACTATACATGGTCGTTTTTTTGCCGTAAAAAAAAGCCTTACTATACATGGTCGTTTTTTTTGCCGTAAAAAAAAAAAAGCCTTACTATACATGGTCGTTTTTTTGTCGAAAAAAAAAGCCTTACTATACATGGTCGTTTTTTTGTCGAAAAAAAAAGCCTTACTATACATGGTCGTTTTTTTGTCGAAAAAAAAGCCTTACTATACATGGTCGTTTTTTTGTCGGAAAAAAAAGCCTTACTATACATGGTCGTTTTTTTGTCGGAAAAAAAAGCCTTACGAGACATGGTCGTTTTTTTGTCGTAAAAAAAAGCCTTACTATACATGGTCGTTTTTTTGTCGGAAAAAAAAGCCTTACTATACATGGTCGTTTTTTTGTCAGAAAAAAAAGCCTTACTATACATGGTCGTTTTTTTGTCGGAAAAAAAGCCTTACTATACATGGTCGTTTTTTTGCCGTAAAAAAAAAGCCTTACTATACATGGTCGTTTTTTTGCCGTAAAAAAAAGCCTTACTATATACATGGTCGTTTTTTTGTCGAAAAAAAAAGCCTTACTATACATGGTCGTTTTTTTGTCGAAAAAAAAAGCCTTACTATACATGGTCGTTTTTTTGTCGAAAAAAAAAGCCTTACTATACATGGTCGTTTTTTTGTCGGAAAAAAAAGCCTTACTATACATGGTCGTTTTTTTGTCGTAAAAAAAAGCCTTACTATACATGGTCGTTTTTTTGTCGAAAAAATAAGCCTTACTATACATGGTCGTTTTTTTGCCGTAAAAAAAAAAAAAGCCTTACTATACATGGTCGTTTTTTTGTTGAAAAAAAAAGCCTTACGAAACATGGTCGTTTTTTTGTCGGAAAAAAAAAGCCTTACTATACATGGTCGTTTTTTTGTCGTAAAAAAAGCCTTACTATACATGGTCGTTTTTTTGTCGTAAAAAAAAGCCTTACTATACATGGTCGTTTTTTTGTCGTAAAAAAAGCCTTACTATACATGGTCGTTTTTTTGCCGTAAAAAAAAAGCCTTACTATACATGGTCGTTTTTTTGTCGTAAAAAAAGCCTTACTATACATGGTCGTTTTTTTTGTCGAAAAAAAAAAGCCTTACTATACATGGTCGTTTTTTTGTCGAAAAAAAAAGCCTTACTATACATGGTCGTTTTTTTGTCGTAAAAATAAGCCTTACTATACATGGTCGTTTTTTTGCCGTCAAAAAAAGCCTTACTATACATGGTCGTTTTTTTTGCCGTAAAAAAAAAGCCTTACTATACATGGTCGTTTTTTTTGTCGAAAAAAAAAGCCTTACTATACATGGTCGTTTTTTTGCCGTAAAAAAAAGCCTTACTATACATGGTCGTTTTTTTTGCCGTAAAAAAAAAAGCCTTACTATACATGGTCGTTTTTTTGTCGAAAAAAAAAGCCTTACTATACATGGTCGTTTTTTTTGTCGAAAAAAAAAAGCCTTACTATACATGGTCGTTTTTTTGTCGGAAAAAAAAGCCTTACTATACATGGTCGTTTTTTTGTCGTAAAAAAAAGCCTTACTATACGTGGTCGTTTTTTTGTCGTAAAAAAAAGCCTTACTATACATGGTCGTTTTTTTGTCGAAAAAATAAGCCTTACTATACATGGTCGTTTTTTTTGTCGGAAAAAAAAGCCTTACTATACATGGTCGTTTTTTTGTCGGAAAAAAAAGCCTTACTATACATGGTCGTTTTTTTGTCGGAAAAAAAAGCCTTACTATACATGGTCGTTTTTTTGTCGAAAAAAAAAGCCTTACTATACATGGTCGTTTTTTTGTCGGAAAAAAAAGCCTTACTATACATGGTCGTTTTTTTGTCGTAAAAATAAGCCTTACTATACATGGTCGTTTTTTTGCCGTAAAAAAAAGCCTTACTATACATGGTCGTTTTTTTTGCCGTAAAAAAAAAAGCCTTCCTATACATGGTCGTTTTTTTGTCGAAAAAAAAAAGCCTTACTATACATGGTCGTTTTTTTGTCGAAAAAAAAAGCCTTACTATACATGGTCGTTTTTTTGTCGAAAAAAAAGCCTTACTATACATGGTCGTTTTTTTGTCGGAAAAAAAAGCCTTACTATACATGGTCGTTTTTTTGTCGGAAAAAAAAGCCTTACTATACATGGTCGTTTTTTTGTCGTAAAAAAAGCCTTACTATACATGGTCGTTTTTTTGTCGAAAAAATAAGCCTTACTATACATGGTCGTTTTTTTGTCGAAAAAAAAAGCCTTACTATACATGGTCGTTTTTTTGTCGAAAAAAAAAAGCCTTACTATACATGGTCGTTTTTTGTCGGAAAAAAAAGCCTTACTATACATGGTCGTTTTTTTGTCGTAAAAAAAAGCCTTACTATACGTGGTCGTTTTTTTGTCGTAAAAAAAAGCCTTACTATACATGGTCGTTTTTTTGTCGAAAAAATAAGCCTTACTATACATGGTCGTTTTTTTGCCGTAAAAAAAAAGCCTTACTATACATGGTCGTTTTTTTGCCGTAAAAAAAAAGCCTTACTATACATAGTCGTTTTTTTGTCGAAAAAAAAGCCTTCCTATACATGGTCGTTTTTTTGTCGGAAAAAAAAGCCTTACTATACATGGTCGTTTTTTTGTCGGAAAAAAAAGCCTTACTATACATGGTCGTTTTTTTGTCGGAAAAAAAAGCCTTACTATACATGGTCGTTTTTTTGTCGGAAAAAAAAGCCTTACTATACATGGTCGTTTTTTTGTCGTAAAAAAAGCCTTACTATACATGGTCGTTTTTTTGTCGTAAAAAAAAGCCTTACTATACATGGTCGTTTTTTTGTCGAAAAAAAAAGCCTTACTATACATGGTCGTTTTTTTGTCGAAAAAAAAAGCCTTACTATACATGGTCGGTTTTTTTGTCGGAAAAAAAAGCCTTACTATACATGGTCGTTTTTTTGTCGGAAAAAAAAGCCTTACTATACATGGTCGTTTTTTTGTCGGAAAAAAAAGCCTTACTATACATGGTCGTTTTTTTGTCGAAAAAAAAAGCCTTACTATACATGGTCGTTTTTTTGTCGGAAAAAAAAGCCTTACTATACATGGTCGTTTTTTTGTCGTAAAAATAAGCCTTACTATACATGGTCGTTTTTTTGCCGTAAAAAAAAGCCTTACTATACATGGTCGTTTTTTTTGCCGTAAAAAAAAAAAAGCCTTACTATACATGGTCGTTTTTTTGTCGAAAAAAAAAGCCTTACTATACATGGTCGTTTTTTTGTCGAAAAAAAAAGCCTTACTATACATGGTCGTTTTTTTGTCGAAAAAAAAGCCTTACTATACATGGTCGTTTTTTTGTCGGAAAAAAAAGCCTTACTATACATGGTCGTTTTTTTGTCGGAAAATAAAGCCTTACGAGACATGGTCGTTTTTTTGTCGTAAAAAAAAGCCTTACTATACATGGTCGTTTTTTTGTCGGAAAAAAAAGCCTTACTATACATGGTCGTTTTTTTGTCAGAAAAAAAAGCCTTACTATACATGGTCGTTTTTTTGTCGGAAAAAAAGCCTTACTATACATGGTCGTTTTTTTGCCGTAAAAAAAAAGCCTTACTATACATGGTCGTTTTTTTGCCGTAAAAAAAAGCCTTACTATATACATGGTCGTTTTTTTGTCGAAAAAAAAAGCCTTACTATACATGGTCGTTTTTTTGTCGAAAAAAAAAGCCTTACTATACATGGTCGTTTTTTTGTCGAAAAAAAAAGCCTTACTATACATGGTCGTTTTTTTGTCGGAAAAAAAAGCCTTACTATACATGGTGGTTTTTTTGTCGTAAAAAAAAGCCTTACTATACATGGTCGTTTTTTTGTCGTAAAAAAAAGCCTTACTATACATGGTCGTTTTTTTGTCGAAAAAATAAGCCTTACTATACATGGTCGTTTTTTTGCCGTAAAAAAAAAGCCTTACTATACATGGTCGTTTTTTTGCCGTAAAAAAAAGCCTTACTATACATGGTCGTTTTTTTGTTGAAAAAAAAAGCCTTACGAAACATGGTCGTTTTTTTGTCGGAAAAAAAGCCTTACTATACATGGTCGTTTTTTTGCCGTAAAAAAAAGCCTTACTATACATGGTCGTTTTTTTTGCCGTAAAAAAAAAAAAGCCTTACTATACATGGTCGTTTTTTTGTCGAAAAAAAAAGCCTTACTATACATGGTCGTTTTTTTGTCGAAAAAAAAAGCCTTACTATACATGGTCGTTTTTTTGTCGAAAAAAAAGCCTTACTATACATGGTCGTTTTTTTGTCGGAAAAAAAAGCCTTACTATACATGGTCGTTTTTTTGTCGGAAAAAAAAGCCTTACGAGACATGGTCGTTTTTTTGTCGTAAAAAAAAGCCTTACTATACATGGTCGTTTTTTTGTCGGAAAAAAAAGCCTTACTATACATGGTCGTTTTTTTGTCAGAAAAAAAAGCCTTACTATACATGGTCGTTTTTTTGTCGGAAAAAAAGCCTTACTATACATGGTCGTTTTTTTGCCGTAAAAAAAAAGCCTTACTATACATGGTCGTTTTTTTGCCGTAAAAAAAAGCCTTACTATATACATGGTCGTTTTTTTGTCGAAAAAAAAAGCCTTACTATACATGGTCGTTTTTTTGTCGAAAAAAAAAGCCTTACTATACATGGTCGTTTTTTTGTCGAAAAAAAAAGCCTTACTATACATGGTCGTTTTTTTGTCGGAAAAAAAAGCCTTACTATACATGGTCGTTTTTTTGTCGTAAAAAAAAGCCTTACTATACATGGTCGTTTTTTTGTCGAAAAAATAAGCCTTACTATACATGGTCGTTTTTTTGCCGTAAAAAAAAAGCCTTACTATACATGGTCGTTTTTTTGCCGTAAAAAAAAGCCTTACTATACATGGTCGTTTTTTTGTTGAAAAAAAAAGCCTTACGAAACATGGTCGTTTTTTTGTCGGAAAAAAAAAGCCTTACTATACATGGTCGTTTTTTTGTCGGAAAAAAAAGCCTTACTATACATGGTCGTTTTTTTGTCGTAAAAATAAGCCTTACTATACATGGTCGTTTTTTTGCCGTAAAAAAAAGCCTTACTATACATGGTCGTTTTTTTTGCCGTAAAAAAAAAAAAGCCTTACTATACATGGTCGTTTTTTTGTCGAAAAAAAAAGCCTTACTATACATGGTCGTTTTTTTGTCGAAAAAAAAAGCCTTACTATACATGGTCGTTTTTTTGTCGAAAAAAAAGCCTTACTATACATGGTCGTTTTTTTGTCGGAAAAAAAAGCCTTACTATACATGGTCGTTTTTTTGTCGGAAAAAAAAGCCTTACGAGACATGGTCGTTTTTTTGTCGTAAAAAAAAGCCTTACTATACATGGTCGTTTTTTTGTCGGAAAAAAAAGCCTTACTATACATGGTCGTTTTTTTGTCAGAAAAAAAAGCCTTACTATACATGGTCGTTTTTTTGTCGGAAAAAAAGCCTTACTATACATGGTCGTTTTTTTGCCGTAAAAAAAAAGCCTTACTATACATGGTCGTTTTTTTGCCGTAAAAAAAAGCCTTACTATATACATGGTCGTTTTTTTGTCGAAAAAAAAAGCCTTACTATACATGGTCGTTTTTTTGTCGAAAAAAAAAGCCTTACTATACATGGTCGTTTTTTTGTCGAAAAAAAAAGCCTTACTATACATGGTCGTTTTTTTGTCGGAAAAAAAAGCCTTACTATACATGGTGGTTTTTTTGTCGTAAAAAAAAGCCTTACTATACATGGTCGTTTTTTTGTCGTAAAAAAAAGCCTTACTATACATGGTCGTTTTTTTGTCGAAAAAATAAGCCTTACTATACATGGTCGTTTTTTTGCCGTAAAAAAAAAGCCTTACTATACATGGTCGTTTTTTTGCCGTAAAAAAAAGCCTTACTATACATGGTCGTTTTTTTGTTGAAAAAAAAAGCCTTACGAAACATGGTCGTTTTTTTGTCGGAAAAAAAGCCTTACTATACATGGTCGTTTTTTTGCCGTAAAAAAAAGCCTTACTATACATGGTCGTTTTTTTTGCCGTAAAAAAAAAAAAGCCTTACTATACATGGTCGTTTTTTTGTCGAAAAAAAAAGCCTTACTATACATGGTCGTTTTTTTGTCGAAAAAAAAGCCTTACTATACATGGTCGTTTTTTTGTCGGAAAAAAAAGCCTTACTATACATGGTCGTTTTTTTGTCGGAAAAAAAAGCCTTACGAGACATGGTCGTTTTTTTGTCGTAAAAAAAAGCCTTACTATACATGGTCGTTTTTTTGTCGGAAAAAAAAGCCTTACTATACATGGTCGTTTTTTTGTCAGAAAAAAAAGCCTTACTATACATGGTCGTTTTTTTGTCGGAAAAAAAGCCTTACTATACATGGTCGTTTTTTTGCCGTAAAAAAAAAGCCTTACTATACATGGTCGTTTTTTTGCCGTAAAAAAAAGCCTTACTATATACATGGTCGTTTTTTTGTCGAAAAAAAAAGCCTTACTATACATGGTCGTTTTTTTGTCGAAAAAAAAAGCCTTACTATACATGGTCGTTTTTTTGTCGAAAAAAAAAGCCTTACTATACATGGTCGTTTTTTTGTCGGAAAAAAAAGCCTTACTATACATGGTCGTTTTTTTGTCGTAAAAAAAAGCCTTACTATACATGGTCGTTTTTTTGTCGAAAAAATAAGCCTTACTATACATGGTCGTTTTTTTGCCGTAAAAAAAAAGCCTTACTATACATGGTCGTTTTTTTGCCGTAAAAAAAAGCCTTACTATACATGGTCGTTTTTTTGTTGAAAAAAAAAGCCTTACGAAACATGGTCGTTTTTTTGTCGGAAAAAAAAAGCCTTACTATACATGGTCGTTTTTTTTGTCGGAAAAAAAAGCCTTACTATACATGGTCGTTTTTTTGCCGTAAAAAAAAGCCTTACTATACATGGTCGTTTTTTTGCCGTAAAAAAAAGCCTTACTATACATGGTCGTTTTTTTGTCGGAAAAAAAAGCCTTACTATACATGGTCGTTTTTTTGTCGGAAAAAAAAGCCTTACTATACATGGTCGTTTTTTTGCCGTAAAAAAAAGCCTTACTATACATGGTCGTTTTTTTGCCGTAAAAAAAAAGCCTTACTATACATGGTTGTTTTTTTGTCAAAAAAAAAAGCCTACTATACATGGTCGTTTTTTTGTCAAAAAAAAAGCCTTACTATACATGGTCGTTTTTTTGTCGTAAAAATAAGCCTTACTATACATGGTCGTTTTTTTGCCGTAAAAAAAAAGCCTTACTATACATGGTCGTTTTTTTGTCGAAAAAAAAGCCTTACTATACATGGTCGTTTTTTTGTCGTAAAAAAAAGCCTTACTATACATGGTTGTTTTTTTGTCGAAAAAAAAAGCCTTACTATACATGGTCGTTTTTTTGTCGAAAAAAAAAGCCTTACTATACATGGTCGTTTTTTTGTCGGAAAAAAAAGCCTTACTATACATGGTCGTTTTTTTGTCGTTAAAAAAAAGCCTTACTATACATGGTCGTTTTTTTGTCGAAAAAAAAAAGCCTTACTATACATGGTCGTTTTTTTGTCGGAAAAAAAAGCCTTACTATACATGGTCGTTTTTTTGTCGGAAAAAAAAGCCTTACTATACATGGTCGTTTTTTTGTCGGAAAAAAAAGCCTTACTATACATGGTCGTTTTTTTGTCGAAAAAAAAAGCCTTACTATACATGGTCGTTTTTTTGTCGTAAAAATAAGCCTTACTATACATGGTCGTTTTTTTGCCGTAAAAAAAAAGCCTTACTATACATGGTCGTTTTTTTGCCGTAAGAAAAAAGCCTTACTATACATGGTCGTTTTTTTGCCGTAAAAAAAAAGCCTTACTATACATGGTCGTTTTTTTGTCAAAATAAAAGCCTTCCTATACATGGTCGTTTTTTTGTCGAAAAAAAAAAGCCTTCCTATACATGGTCGTTTTTTTGTCGTAAAATTAAGCCTTACTATACATGGTCGTTTTTTTGCCGTAAAAAAAAAGCCTTACTATACATGGTCGTTTTTTTGTCGAAAAAAAAAGCCTTACTATATATGGTCGTTTTTTTGTCGGAAAAAAAAGCCTTAGTATACATGGTCGTTTTTTTGTCGGAAAAAAAAGCCTTAATATACATGGTCGTTTTTTTTGTCGGAAAAAAAAGCCTTACTATACATGGTCGTTTTTTTGTCGTAAAAAAAGCCTTACTATACATGGTCGTTTTTTTGTCGTAAAAAAAAGCCTTACCATACATGGTCGTTTTTTTGTCGAAAAAAAAAGCCTTACTATACATGGTCGTTTTTTTGCCGTAAAAAAAAAAGCCTTACTATACATGGTCGTTTTTTTGCTGTAAAAAAAGCCTTACTATACATGGTCGTTTTTTTGTCGAAAAAAAAAGCCTTACTATACACGGTCGTTTTTTTGTCGGAAAAAAAAGCCTTACTATACATGGTCGTTTTTTTGTCGTAAAAAAAAGCCTTACTATACATGGTCGTTTTTTTGTCGTAAAAAAAAGCCTTACTATACATGGTCGTTTTTTTGTCGTAAAAAAAAGCCTTACTATACATGGTCGTTTTTTTGCCGTAAAAAAAAGCCTTACTATACATGGTCGTTTTTTTTGCCATAAAAAAAAGCCTTACTATACATGGTCGTTTTTTTGTCGAAAAAAAAAGCCTTACTATACATGGTCGTTTTTTTGTCGAAAAAAAAAAGCCTTACTATACATGGTCGTTTTTTTGTCGAAAAAAAAAAGCCTTACTATACATGGTCGTTTTTTTGTCGGAAAAAAAAGCCTTACTATACATGGTCGTTTTTTTGTCGGAAAAAAAAGCCTTACTATACATGGTCGTTTTTTTGTCGGAAAAAAAAGCCTTACTATACATGGTCGTTTTTTTGTCGAAAAAAAAAGCCTTACTATACATGGTCGTTTTTTTGTCGTAAAAATAAGCCTTACTATACATGGTCGTTTTTTTGCCGTAAAAAAAAAGCCTTACTATACATGGTCGTTTTTTTGCCGTAAGAAAAAAGCCTTACTATACATGGTCGTTTTTTTGCCGTAAAAAAAAAGCCTTACTATACATGGTCGTTTTTTTGTCAAAATAAAAGCCTTCCTATACATGGTCGTTTTTTTGTCGAAAAAAAAAAGCCTTCCTATACATGGTCGTTTTTTTGTCGTAAAATTAAGCCTTACTATACATGGTCGTTTTTTTGCCGTAAAAAAAAAGCCTTACTATACATGGTCGTTTTTTTGTCGAAAAAAAAAGCCTTACTATATATGGTCGTTTTTTTGTCGGAAAAAAAAGCCTTAGTATACATGGTCGTTTTTTTGTCGGAAAAAAAAGCCTTAATATACATGGTCGTTTTTTTTGTCGGAAAAAAAAGCCTTACTATACATGGTCGTTTTTTTGTCGTAAAAAAAGCCTTACTATACATGGTCGTTTTTTTGTCGTAAAAAAAAGCCTTACCATACATGGTCGTTTTTTTGTCGAAAAAAAAAGCCTTACTATACATGGTCGTTTTTTTGCCGTAAAAAAAAAAGCCTTACTATACATGGTCGTTTTTTTGCTGTAAAAAAAGCCTTACTATACATGGTCGTTTTTTTGTCGAAAAAAAAAGCCTTACTATACACGGTCGTTTTTTTGTCGGAAAAAAAAGCCTTACTATACATGGTCGTTTTTTTGTCGTAAAAAAAAGCCTTACTATACATGGTCGTTTTTTTGTCGTAAAAAAAAGCCTTACTATACATGGTCGTTTTTTTGTCGTAAAAAAAAGCCTTACTATACATGGTCGTTTTTTTGCCGTAAAAAAAAGCCTTACTATACATGGTCGTTTTTTTTGCCATAAAAAAAAGCCTTACTATACATGGTCGTTTTTTTGTCGAAAAAAAAAGCCTTACTATACATGGTCGTTTTTTTGTCGAAAAAAAAAAGCCTTACTATACATGGTCGTTTTTTTGTCGGAAAAAAAAGCCTTACTATACATGGTCGTTTTTTTGTCGGAAAAAAAAGCCTTACTATACATGGTCGTTTTTTTGTCGTAAAAAAAAGCCTTACTATACATGGTCGTTTTTTTGTCGAAAAAATAAGCCTTACTATACATGGTCGTTTTTTTGCCGTAAAAAAAAAGCCTTACTATACATGGTCGTTTTTTTGTCAAAATAAAAGCCTTCCTATACATGGTCGTTTTTTTGTCGAAAAAAAAAAGCCTTCCTATACATGGTCGTTTTTTTGTCGTAAAATTAAGCCTTACTATACATGGTCGTTTTTTTGCCGTAAAAAAAAAGCCTTACTATACATGGTCGTTTTTTTGTCGAAAAAAAAAGCCTTACTATATATGGTCGTTTTTTTGTCGGAAAAAAAAGCCTTAGTATACATGGTCGTTTTTTTGTCGGAAAAAAAAGCCTTAATATACATGGTCGTTTTTTTTGTCGGAAAAAAAAGCCTTACTATACATGGTCGTTTTTTTGTCGGAAAAAAAAGCCTTACTATACATGGTCGTTTTTTTGTCGTAAAAAAAAGCCTTACTATACATGGTCGTTTTTTTGTCGTAAAAAAAAGCCTTACTATACATGGTCGTTTTTTTGTCGTAAAAAAAAGCCTTACTATACATGGTCGTTTTTTTGCCGTAAAAAAAAGCCTTACTATACATGGTCGTTTTTTTTGCCATAAAAAAAAGCCTTACTATACATGGTCGTTTTTTTGTCGAAAAAAAAAGCCTTACTATACATGGTCGTTTTTTTGTCGAAAAAAAAAAGCCTTACTATACATGGTCGTTTTTTTGTCGGAAAAAAAAGCCTTACTATACATGGTCGTTTTTTTGTCGGAAAAAAAAGCCTTACTATACATGGTCGTTTTTTTGTCGTAAAAAAAAGCCTTACTATACATGGTCGTTTTTTTGTCGAAAAAATAAGCCTTACTATACATGGTCGTTTTTTTGTCGTAAAAAAAAAGCCTTACTATACATGGTCGTTTTTTTTGTCGGAAAAAAAAGCCTTACTATACATGGTCGTTTTTTTGCTGTAAAAAAAAAGCCTTACTATACATGGTCGTTTTTTTGTCGTAAAAAAAGCCTTACTATACATGGTCGTTTTTTTGTCATAAAAATAAGCCTTACTATACATGGTCGTTTTTTTGCCGTAAAAAAAAAGCCTTACTATACATGGTCGTTTTTTTGTCGAAAAAAAAAGCCTTACTATATATACATGGTCGTTTTTTTGCCGTAAAAAAAAAGCCTTACTATACATGGTCGTTTTTTTGTCGAAAAAAAAGCCTTACTATACATGGTCGTTTTTTTGTCGAAAAAAAAAGCCTTACTATACATGGTCGTTTTTTTGTCAAAAAAAAAAGCCTTACTATACATGGTCGTTTTTTTGCCGTAAAAAAAAGCCTTACTATACATGGTCGTTTTTTTGCCGTAAAAAAAAGCCTTACTATACATGGTCGTTTTTTTCTGCCGTAAAAAAAAAGCCTTACTATACATGGTCGTTTTTTTGCCGTAAAAAAAAGCCTTACTATACATGGTCGTTTTTTTGTCGAAAAAAAAAAGCCTTACTATACATGGTCGTTTTTTTGTCGGAAAAAAAAGCCTTACTATACATGGTCGTTTTTTTGTCGAAAAAAAAAGCCTTACTATACATGGTCGTTTTTTTGTCGTAAAAATAAGCCTTACTATACATGGTCGTTTTTTTGCCGTAAAAAAAAGCCTTACTATACATGGTCGTTTTTTTGCCGTAAAAAAAAAGCCTTACTATACATGGTCGTTTTTTTGCCGTAAAAAAAAAGCCTTACTATACATGGTCGTTTTTTTGTCGAAAAAAAAAAGCCTTCCTATACATGGTCGTTTTTTTGTCGTAAAATTAAGCCTTACTATACATGGTCGTTTTTTTGCCGTAAAAAAAAGCCTTACTATACATGGTCGTTTTTTTGCCGTAAAAAAAAAGCCTTACTATACATGGTCGTTTTTTTGTCGAAAAAAAAAGCCTTACTATATATGGTCGTTTTTTTATCTGAAAAAAAAAGCCTTACTATACATGGTTGTTTTTTTGTCGGAAAAAAAAAGCCTTAGTATACATGGTCGTTTTTTTGTCGGAAAAAAAAGCCTTACTATACATGGTCGTTTTTTTTGTCGGAAAAAAAAGCCTTACTATACATGGTCGTTTTTTTGTCGTAAAAAAAGCCTTACTATACATGGTCGTTTTTTTGTCGTAAAAAAAAGCCTTACTATACATGGTCGTTTTTTTGTCGAAAAAAAAAGCCTTACTATACATGGTCGTTTTTTTGCCGTAAAAAAAAAAGCCTTACTATACATGGTCGTTTTTTTGCCGTAAAAAAAGCCTTACTATACATGGTCGTTTTTTTGTCGAAAAAAAAAGCCTTACTATACACGGTCGTTTTTTTGTCGAAAAAAAAAGCCTTACTATACATGGTCGTTTTTTTGTCGGAAAAAAAAGCCTTACTATAGTAAGGCGTTTTTTATTTTGTTAAAAAAATGACCATGTATAGTAAGGCGTTTATTTGATTAAAAAAACGACCATGTATAGTAAGGCGTTTTTTATTTTGTTAAAAAAATGACCATGTATAGTAAGGCGTTTTTTTTTCCCCCCTCAAAAAACGACCATGTATAGTAAGGCGTTTTTTATTTTGTTAAAAAAATGACCATGTATAGTAAGGCGTTTTTTATTTTGTTAAAAAAATGACCATGTATAGTAAGGCGTTTTTTTCCCCCCTAAAAAAACGACCATGTATAGTAAGGTGTTTTTTATTTGATTAAAAAAAACGACCATGTATAGTAAGGCATTTTTTATTTTGTTAAAAAAATGACCATGTATAGTAAGGCGTTTTTTATTTTGTTAAAAAAACCACCATGTATAGTAAGGCGTTTTTTTCCCCCCTAAAAAAACGACCATGTATAGTAAGGCGTTTTTTATTTTGTTAAAATAAACAACCATGTATAGTAAGGCGTTTTTTATTTTGTTAAAAAAACGACCATGTATAGTAAGGCGTTTTTTTTCCCACTAAAAAAACGACCATGTATAGTAAGGCGTTTTTTTTCCCCTCTAAAAAACGACCATGTATAGTAAGGCGTTTTTTTCCCCCCTAAAAAAACGACAATGTATAGTAAGGCGTTTTTTATTTTGTTAAAATAACGACCATGTATAGTAAGGCGTTTTTTATTTTGTTAAAAAAACGACCATGTAAAGTAAGGCGTTTTTTATTTGATTAAAAAAACGACCATGTATAGTAAGGCGTTTTTTATTTTGTTAAAAAAATGACCATGTATAGTAAGGCGTTTTTTATCTGATTAAAAAAAACGACCATGTATAGTAAGGCGTTTTTTTTCCCCCTCAAAAAACGACCATGTATAGTAAGGCGTTTTTTATTTTGTTAAAAAAATGACCATGTATGTGTTTTTTTCCCCCTAAAAAAACGACCATGTATAGTAAGACGTTTTTTTCCCCCCTAAAAAAACGACCATGTATAGTAAGGCGTTTTTTATTTGATTAAAAAAAACGACCATGTATAGTAAGTCATTTTTTATTTTGTTAAAAAAACGACCATGTATAGTAAGGCATATTTTTTCCCCCTAAAAAAAACGACCATGTATAGTAAGGCGTTTTTTATTTTGTTAACAAAAAAACGACCATGTATAGGAAGGAGTTTTTATTTTGTTAAAAAAAACGACCATGTATAGTAAGGCGTTTTTTATTTTGTTAAAAAAATGACCATGTATAGTAAGGCGTTTTTTTTCCCCCTAAAAAAACGACCATGTATAGTAAGGCGTTTTTTTCCCCCCCTAAAAAAACGACCATGTATAGTAAGGCGTTTTTTATTTTGTTAAAAAAACGACCATGTATAGTAAGCCGTTTTTTTCCCCCCCTAAAAAAACGACCATGTATAGTAAGGCGTTTTTTATTTTGTTAAAAAAAACGACCATGTATAGTAAGGCGTTTTTTATTTGATTAAAAAAACGACCATGTATAGTAAGGCGTTTTTTATTTTGTTAAAAAAATGACCATGTATAGTAAGGCGTTTTTTTCCCCCCTAAAAAAACGACCATGTATAGTAAGGCGTTTTTTATTTGATTAAAAAAAACGACCATGTATAGTAAGGCGTTTTTTATTTTGTTAAAAAAATGACCATGTATAGTAAGGCGTTTTTTCCCCCCCTAAAAAAACGACCATGTATAGTAAGGCGTTTTTTTTCCCCCTCAAAAAACGACCATGTATAGTAAGGCGTTTTTTATTTTGTTAAAAAAATGACCATGTATAGTAAGGCGTTTTTTCCCCCCCTAAAAAAACGACCATGTATAGTAAGGTGTTTTTTATTTGATTAAAAAAAACGACCATGTATAGTAAGGCATTTTTTATTTTGTTAAAAAAATGACCATGTATAGTAAGGCGTTTTTTATTTTGTTAAAAAAACCACCATGTATAGTAAGGCGTTTTTTTTCCCCCTAAAAAAACGACCATGTATAGTAAGGCGTTTTTTATTTTGTTAAAATAAACAACCATGTATAGTAAGGCGTTTTTTATTTTGTTAAAAAAACGACCATGTATAGTAAGGCGTTTTTTTTCCCACTAAAAAAACGACCATGTATAGTAAGGCGTTTTTTTTCCCCTCTAAAAAACGACCATAGTAAGGCGTTTTTTTTCCCCCTAAAAAAACGACAATGTATAGTAAGCCGTTTTTTATTTTGTTAAAATAACGACCATGTATAGTAAGGCGTTTTTTATTTTGTTAAAAAAACGACCATGTATAGTAAGGCGTTTTTTATTTGATTAAAAAAACGACCATGTATAGTAAGGCGTTTTTTATTTTGTTAAAAAAATGACCATGTATAGTAAGGCGTTTTTTATCTGATTAAAAAAAACGACCATGTATAGTAAGGCGTTTTTTATTTTGTTAAAAAAATGACCATGTATGTGTGTTTTTCCCCCTAAAAAAACGACCATGTATAGTAAGACGTTTTTTTCCCCCCTAAAAAAACGACCATGTATAGTAAGGCGTTTTTTATTTGATTAAAAAAAAACGACCATGTATAGTAAGTCATTTTTTATTTTGTTAAAAAAACGACCATGTATAGTAAGGCATATTTTTTCCCCCTAAAAAAAACGACCATGTATAGTAAGGCGTTTTTTATTTTGTTAAAAAAAAAAACGACCATGTATAGGAAGGAGTTTTTATTTTGTTAAAAAAAACGACCATGTATAGTAAGGCGTTTTTTATTTGATTAAAAAAAACGACCATGTATAGTGAGGCGTTTTTTATTTTGTTAAAAAAACGACCATGTATAGTAAGGCGTTTTTTATTTGATTAAAAAAAACGACCATGTATAGTAAGGCGTTTTTATTTTGTTAAAAAAATGACCATGTATAGTAAGGCGTTTTTTTTCCCCCTAAAAAAACGACCATGTATAGTAAGGCGTTTTTTATTTTGTTAAAAAAAACGACCATGTATAGCAAGGCGTTTTTTATTTGATTAAAAAAACGACCATGTATAGTAAGGCGTTTTTTATTTTGTTAAAAAAATGACCATGTATAGTAAGGCGTTTTTTCCCCCCCTAAAAAAACGACCATGTATAGTAAGGCGTTTTTTATTTGATTAAAAAAAACGACCATGTATAGTAAGGCGTTTTTTATTTTGTTAAAAAAACGACCATGTATAGTAAGGCATTTTTTTTCACCCTAAAAAAACGACCATGTATAGTAAGGCGTTTTTTTCCCCCCTAAAAAAACGACCATGTATAGTAAGGTGTTTTTTTTCCCCCTAAAAAAAACGACCATGTATAGTAAGGTGTTTTTTATTTTGTTAAATAAACGACCATGTATAGTAAGGCGTTTTTTTCCCCCCTAAAAAAACGACCATTTATAGTAAGGCGTTTTTTTCCCCCCTAAAAAAAACGACCATGTATAGTAAGGCGTTTTTTATTTTGTTCAAAAAATGACCATGTATAGTAAGGCGTTTTTTTCCCCCCCTAAAAAAACGACCATGTATAGTAAGGCGCTTTTTATTTTGTTAAAAAAACGACCATGTATAGTAAGGCGTTTTTTTTCCCACTAAAAAAACGACCATGTATAGTAAGGTGTTTTTTATTTTGTTAAAATAACGACCATGTATAGTAAGGCGTTTTTTTCCCCCCTAAAAAAACGACCATGTATAGTAAGGCCTTTTTTCCCCCCCTAAAAAAACCGACCATGTATAGTAAGGCGTTTTTTTTCCCACTAAAAAAACGACCATGTATAGTAAGGCCTTTTTTATTTTGTTAAAATAACGACCATGTATAGTAAGGCGTTTTTTATTTTGTTAAAAAAACGACCATGTATAGTAAGGCGTTTTTTATTTGATTAAAAAAACGACCATGTATAGTAAGGCGTTTTTTATTTTGTTAAAAAAATGACCATGTATAGTAAGGCGTTTTTTATCTGATTAAAAAAAACGACCATGTATAGTAAGGCGTTTTTTATTTTGTTAAAAAAATGACCATGTATGTGTGTTTTTCCCCCTAAAAAAACGACCATGTATAGTAAGACGTTTTTTTCCCCCCTAAAAAAACGACCATGTATAGTAAGGCGTTTTTTATTTGATTAAAAAAAAACGACCATGTATAGTAAGTCATTTTTTATTTTGTTAAAAAAACGACCATGTATAGTAAGGCATATTTTTTCCCCCTAAAAAAAACGACCATGTATAGTAAGGCGTTTTTTATTTTGTTAAAAAAAAAAACGACCATGTATAGGAAGGAGTTTTTATTTTGTTAAAAAAAACGACCATGTATAGTAAGGCGTTTTTTATTTGATTAAAAAAAACGACCATGTATAGTGAGGCGTTTATTTTGTTAAAAAAACGACCATGTATAGTAAGGCGTTTTTTATTTGATTAAAAAAAACGACCATGTATAGTAAGGCGTTTTTATTTTGTTAAAAAAATGACCATGTATAGTAAGGCGTTTTTTTTCCCCCTAAAAAAACGACCATGTATAGTAAGGCGTTTTTTATTTTGTTAAAAAAAACGACCATGTATAGCAAGGCGTTTTTTATTTGATTAAAAAAACGACCATGTATAGTAAGGCGTTTTTTATTTTGTTAAAAAAATGACCATGTATAGTAAGGCGTTTTTTCCCCCCCTAAAAAAACGACCATGTATAGTAAGGCGTTTTTTATTTGATTAAAAAAAACGACCATGTATAGTAAGGCGTTTTTTATTTTGTTAAAAAAACGACCATGTATAGTAAGGCATTTTTTTTCACCCTAAAAAAACGACCATGTATAGTAAGGCGTTTTTTTTCCCCCTAAAAAAACGACCATGTATAGTAAGGTGTTTTTTTTCCCCCTAAAAAAAACGACCATGTATAGTAAGGTGTTTTTTATTTTGTTAAAAAAATGACCATGTATAGTAAGGCGTTTTTTTCCCCCCTAAAAAAACGACCATTTATAGTAAGGCGTTTTTTTCCCCCCTAAAAAAAACGACCATGTATAGTAAGGCGTTTTTTATTTTGTTCAAAAAATGACCATGTATAGTAAGGCGTTTTTTTCCCCCCCTAAAAAAACGACCATGTATAGTAAGGCGCTTTTTATTTTGTTAAAAAAACGACCATGTATAGTAAGGCGTTTTTTTTCCCACTAAAAAAACGACCATGTATAGTAAGGCGTTTTTTTCCCCCCTAAAAAAACGACCATGTATAGTAAGGCGTTTTTTATTTGATTAAAAAAAACGACCATGTATAGTAAGGCGTTTTTATTTTGTTAAAAAAATGACCATGTATAGTAAGGCGTTTTTTTTCCCCCTAAAAAAACGACCATGTATAGTAAGGCGTTTTTTATTTTGTTAAAAAAAACGACCATGTATAGCAAGGCGTTTTTTATTTGATTAAAAAAACGACCATGTATAGTAAGGCGTTTTTTATTTTGTTAAAAAAATGACCATGTATAGTAAGGCGTTTTTTCCCCCCCTAAAAAAACGACCATGTATAGTAAGGCGTTTTTTATTTGATTAAAAAAAACGACCATGTATAGTAAGGCGTTTTTTATTTTGTTAAAAAAACGACCATGTATAGTAAGGCATTTTTTTTCACCCTAAAAAAACGACCATGTATAGTAAGGCGTTTTTTTTCCCCCTAAAAAAACGACCATGTATAGTAAGGTGTTTTTTTTCCCCCTAAAAAAAACGACCATGTATAGTAAGGTGTTTTTTATTTTGTTAAAAAAATGACCATGTATAGTAAGGCGTTTTTTTCCCCCCTAAAAAAACGACCATTTATAGTAAGGCGTTTTTTTCCCCCCTAAAAAAAACGACCATGTATAGTAAGGCGTTTTTTATTTTGTTCAAAAAATGACCATGTATAGTAAGGCGTTTTTTTCCCCCCCTAAAAAAACGACCATGTATAGTAAGGCGCTTTTTATTTTGTTAAAAAAACGACCATGTATAGTAAGGCGTTTTTTTTCCCACTAAAAAAACGACCATGTATAGTAAGGCGTTTTTTTCCCCCCTAAAAAAACGACCATGTATAGTAAGGCGTTTTTTTATTTTGTTAAAAAAATGACCATGTATAGTAAGGCGTTTTCCCCCCCCCTAAAAAAACGACCATGTATAGTAAGGCGCTTTTTATTTTGTTAAAAAACCGACCATGTATAGTAAGGCGTTTTTTTTCCCACTAAAAAAACGACCATGTATAGTAAGGCGTTTTTTTCCCCCTAAAAAAACGACCATGTATAGTAAGGCCTTTTTTATTTGATTAAAAAAACGACCATGTATAGTAAGGCGTTTTTTATTTTGTTAAAAAAATGACCATGTATAGTAAGGCGTTTTTTTTTCCCCCTAAAAAAAACGACCATGTATAGTAAGGCGTTTTTTTTCCCACTAAAAAAACGACCATGTATAGTAAGCCGTTTTCCCCCCCCCCTAAAAAAACGACCATGTATAGTAAGGCGTTTTTTTCCCCCCTAAAAAAACGACCATGTATAGTAAGGCGTTTTTTATTTGATTAAATAAAAACGACCATGTATAGTAAGGCGGTTTTTTCCCCCCTAAAAAAAACGACCATGTATAGTAAGGCGTTTTTTTTCCCACTAAAAAAACGACCATGTAAGCCGTTTTTTCCCCCCCTAAAAAAACGACCATGGCGTTTTTTTCCCCCCTAAAAAAACGACCATGTATAGTAAGCCGTTTTTCCCCCCCCTAAAAAAACGACCATGTATAGTAAGGCGTTTTTTTCCCCCCTAAAAAAACGACCATGTATAGTAAGGCGTTTTTTATTTGATTAAATAAAAACGACCATGTATAGTAAGGCGGTTTTTTTCCCCCTAAAAAAAACGACCATGTATAGTAAGGCGTTTTTTTTCCCACTAAAAAAACGACCATGTAAGCCGTTTTTTCCCCCCCTAAAAAAACGACCATGGCGTTTTTTTCCCCCCTAAAAAAACGACCATGTATAGTAAGGCGTTTTTTATTTTGTTAAAATAACGACCATGGATAGTAAGGAGTTTTTTATTTTGTTAAAAAAACGACCATGTATAGTAAGGCGTTTTTTTTCCCCCTAAAAAAATGTCCATGTATAGTAAGGCGTTTTTTTCCCCCCTAAAAAAACGACCATGTATAGTAAGGCGTTTTTTATTTTGTTAAAAAAACAACCATGTATAGTTAGGCGTTTTTTATTTGATTAAAAAAACCGACCATGTATAGTAAGGCGTTTTTTATTTTGTTAAAAAAACGACCATGTATAGTAAGGCGTTTTTTTCCCCCCCTAAAAAAATGACCATGTATAGTAAGGCGTTTTTTTTCCCCCTAAAAAAACGACCATGTATAGAAAGGCATTTTTTATTTTGTTAAAAAAACGACCATGTATAGTAAGCCGTTTTTTTCCCCCCCTAAAAAAACGACCATGCATAGTAAGGCGTTTTATATTTTGTTAAAATAACGACCATGTATAGTAAGGCGTTTTTTATTTTGTTAAAAAAAACAACCATGTATAGTAAGGCGTTTTTTTTCCCCCTAAAAAAATGACCATGTATAGTAAGGCTTTTTTTCTCCCCCTAAAAAAACGACCATGGCGTTTTTTTTCCCCCTACAAAAACGACCATGTATAGTAAGGCGTTTTTTATTTTGTTAAAAAAACGACCATGTATAGTAAGGCGTTTTTTTTCCCCCTAAAAAAACGACCATGTATAGTAAGGCGTTTTTTATTTTGTTAAAAAAACGACCATGTATTGTAAGGCGTTTTTTTTCCCCCCTAAAAAAATGACCATGTATAGTAAGGCATTTTTTATTTTGTTAAAAAAACGACCATGTATAGTAAGCCGTTTTTTTCCCCCCCTAAAAAAACGACCATGTATAGTAAGGCGTTTTTTATTTTGTTAAAATAACGACCATGTATAGTAAGGCGTTTTTTATTTTGTTAAAAAAAATGACCATGTATAGTAAGGCGTTTTTTATTTTGTTAAAAAAACGACCATGTATAGTTAGGCATTTTTTTTGTTAAAAAAATGACCATGTATAGTATGGCGTTTTTAAAAAACAAAACAAAAAAACCATTTTTTTCAAACTACCATGCATAGTCAGGCGTTTTTTGTTTTGTTTAACGACCATGTATTGTAAGGCGTTTTTTTTTTTTTTTCAAACAGCCATGTATAGTAAGCCTTTTTTTTTTTTTAACGACCATGTAAGGTGTAAAGGCGTTTTTTTTTTTTTTTTTAACGACTATGTAAGGCGTAAGGCTTTTTTTCTTTTTTTTAGAACGACCACGTCTAGTAAGCCTTTTTTTAATTTATTTTTTAACGACCATGTATAGTAAGCCTTTTTTTTAAACGGCCATGTATAGTAAAGCTTTTTTTTTTTTTTTTTTTTTTTTTAAATATCCATCAAATCGTTTCAGCAATAAATTTACAATGTCACTCCAAAAGCTTTGGACACAAATAAATGAGTCACAGTTTCGATCTCCACAGAACAGAAAGTGCACTTCTCATCAATAACTTTCTTGAATCTTTTAAAAATATCAACATTTAAGGCGTAAAACCTATGAAGAAATTTCCAACAAATAATGATTGGGTCACAGCCAGACGGGCAGAGACTTGAATTTGTCATCATGGAGAAACTGCCTGGCCACCAAGATCCTGCACCTGTAGGGGGGATGGGAGCTGGGGGAGACAAACATGTACATCGTCTTCATTGCTGTTCAATTTTTTTTTTGGATTGTTTACATATGAATACAGTGAAGTAGAAGCCGGACTGGTTGGAGTACACTCAAGAATGTTTTCTTAATGGTCAGCTTCCTGTGAATGCCGCTGCGTCATCACTGACAGTCCCAGAAACAACACGCAGGTCCTCTTCTGCACTGGTGGGTTTCATTTGTCAAATTTGCTGCATTCAAGTATTTTTAACAACTCCTCTGTCTTCCATTGTGGTTGTTGGTTGTTCTCCTGCAGGCACCGAGGAGCATTGCAGGCTTCCTGGCGATGCAGCTGTGTGAGCGATTGGCCCAAACTCCACAAAACTTCTCGGATCTCCTTCTGTGCTGGTGGGTTTCGTCACATTTCAAAAGCATTCGCTGCACAAGTTGACTTGACTCACTGTCGTTTTGTCTTAGATCCGGTCCCACTGGCTCACTTCACCTGGTGACAAGGAGACAGCAATCAAGTCATCCAACTTGAAGTTTTTTTTTTTGTTTTTTTGTTTTTTTTTTGTCATTCCAACTTGTACTCTGAAAAAAAAAATAAAGTTGATAAATTAAATCTTTACTGAACTGTTCTTGTAACACTACACCACCTAAAATCTTTTCTTGAAATGTTTCATAAAATGATCTTGTAAAATAAAGGGGTGTGGCCAAGTTGCATGGTCGGTGGTATTATGAAAGTTACTCAATAGGAAGCAATCTGATTGGAGGGTTCTGTAGTAAGTGCCAGAATCTCATTGGTTGGCTCCATAAGTGGGTGGGGCTTGTGCAAATATTCTGCCTAGTGATTTGCATAAGTAGTTGTGGCTATGCAAATTAGGCAATATGCCCTTCTCGTGCAGAAAAAGTGGGTGTGGGTGTGCAAAATAATTTGCATACAGCCAGCCAATAAGGTTGATTCTGAGAGTGGTCAGTTATGCAAAGTAATTAGGACTGTTTCCTGAAGTGCATGTTTGCATGTTGAAGCTTAATAGTAGCAAGAAATAATTTTTCGGGCCTTGAATGGATTGCAAGTGTATTGCTCAGGTTGTTCTTGAAGATGTTTTGGCCTCTGGCCCGAGCAGGCTTCCTCAATTCATGTTCAAAATCTGGCCATCTGGCCTTGAGAATGAACCGAGAAAGCCAGCTCGGACGTGAGGCCAAACGTCTTCAAGGACAACCTGAACAATCCAATTGCAATCCATTCAAGGCCCCGTTCTGGTGCAACCAACCAGAACGCATGACACTGACAAAGAGTCACAATTTGAAAACTCACTTAGAAATAAAACATGGAGACACTCATTCCAGTTGAACAATATATTTGACTTCAGACAAGCAGTTTTTTTGGACACAATTTCAGCAATAATGTTGGACTGAAGTTACAAAAACTGGTTGACAGGCTATGTACAAAAGAAAATGTGTCAAGTCACATGAGCACAAGCAACCCATCTCTCCATGAGCCAAAACCCGACGAACACACGAACTAAGAACATCATTCAATGCTTCTGACGTGCGGAAGATTGTTTGAAAAAAATGAGGAAACAGCTTCGTGACATCACATACCTCAAGCACACATTTGCCTCGCACACACCTGTCCAAAAGCAGCTTGCTGTCAATGAAGCACAGACCCATCCACATGAAGGCTTGAGTCTGTTGGCTGCGTGTTCATCCAACACCTCCATCCTGTCAGGCAAAAACAAAAAGGAGTCAGTCATGCTCATTTACATCAAATTACAACCACACTTTGGGGTCGCACCTAAGCCAATACTACCTAGTGCACCCCCCCCCCCCCAAAAAAAAGACAACAGTGAGTAATGGTGCTAAATTGTCATTAAAAAACCTTGGTTAAAAATTGTTAATGTGGAATCTTCAGTAAAAGCAGAACCATTTTTAGCATTTTTTTTCCTCTCTATTTCTGTGTGCATTTGAAGTAGCACACAACCCTTAATACCATGTTGAAGTTCACGGACCACATGGAACAACATGCAGAGGCTCTACTGTCCACTCATGACATTTGTGGACATGATCTCACTCTCATCAGACTACAGTAGGGGTGTGCTCAAAAAATCGATACGGCAATATATCGTTGTGGGCCTCATTACAATACACGTATCGATACGCAGGTGTCAGAATCGATATTGCTCATTAACATTAAATAGGCAGTTAACGGTTTGCCTTTGCAGCTTGCATTGTACCTAAAAAATAAAAACCAGCAGCGTCTTTGAAGTTAATTGCCTTCAATTAATGCCAAAATAGCTCAACAGTGATTGGACACTGTGTCTTGCCAAGACAAATGAAAGCAGAGGAAGAATATCAACATTTATTTACTTAAACTTAACATGGCACGCGTCTTCATGTACCAAATTTTGTATATTTTGTTTAAAAACGAAATAGAATTTGTTACATGGGAAAAAAAATGCTGTTTTTATTTCCCCAAATATTTCAAATAAGCACATTTTAGAGCTGTAATTTGAATAGTTTGATATTTTTGCTCAAATTGGCCCATGCCTATTCAAAAAGTTTCCCGGTGTGTCTGTGAAAGCTGCTCTTTGCTCTGCAGTGCGGGCACATTTAGACCAGGCATGCCGCTTGGTGGTAAACCAGAAGAGCTGCTAACAAAAATATTTTTGTTAGTCAGCATAACAAACATATCCTTTAGGTATACATATGACTGTTATTATAAAATGCAAGAAAATGAATGTAATATCTCGGGATACGTATCGCCTTGAAGATCAAGTATTGGGATACATATGTATCGCGATACGTATCGTATCGTGAGGTAGGCGGCAATACCCAGCCCTAATAGACAAGTCATTAGGTGTAGGTTGATACCCCTCAAGTGTACCTAATCCAGTGTCCAAATATTAGATACACTCTCAGTCTTATTTGTTGACTATGTGGACATACTGTAAATGTCTATCTACAATCATAACCTGTATACATTATTCAAGACAACAACGAGGGTGTACCTAAGAATTTGCAACCAAAGCGCAACCAAAAACCAGCTGGCGACGACTGTACAACACTGCCATATGTGGAACCAGACAACAAGTACATCTTCAATGCTCCTGGATATGTGCTTTTATTTAGGATTTCTTTCTTTTTTTGGGGGGTACAAATATTAAGTAGGAAACATAATATATAATATAGGTGTGTTAAAAAAAATCGATTCGGCAATATATCGCGATACTACAGCACGCAATTCTCGAATCGATTCAATAGGCAGCCGCATCGATTTTTTTTAATATCTACTTTTGATGGAAAAATATTCAACAAAATGTCTAACTTGCACACCTTAAGCATAGAAGAATATTATATTAATGGAACATTTAGCCTTAATATTTTATTTCAATGCTGTTCAAACATGAAAAATGTTGCTAAACCCGTTTGTTACATACAGTGGCTCAAAGTTATAAGATAATAATACATTTTCATACAAATCTTACAGTGTACATGTACTGTATAAGTTAACTGAATGGTATTTTATAAATTTGAGTAAAAATATCGCGACAATCGACTTGTAAATTTGTATCGGGGTTAATCGGTATCGAATCGAATTGTGACCTATGAATCGTGATACGGATCGAATCGTCAGGTACGAGGCAATTCACACCCCTAATATAATATATAATAAAAGCACATGCACGGTAGCTGACTGGTTAACTGTTACGTGGAGTTTTGTGGAATATTTATAAATGAAGAAAGCTATCTACTTTTATACTCAAGTAAATTGTGTTTACACACTTCCTGGTTTGAACTCGGAAAAGTCCGACTTCCGACCATCCTCGAATGCAACCTTCACCGACGGACGACAATGTGACATCATTCTACAATGGCGACCCCATTGACAAACAATGACCGTGATTGGGACAATACACTCGAGTATAAAACTAGATAGCTTTCTTCATTCATAAATATTCGACGTAACACAATGTATGTGACAGAGTGCAGTTACCGGCCTGCATGAAATTAGATGGCGAACTGAACTGTATGAAATGCTTATCAAATAACATAAAAACAATAAATGAAGCAAAATTGTGAGAAGGCAAGTTTGCTGGAAGTCCAAATTAGTTTTGAGGACCAAAAAGCAAATAAAAATAAAATATCACAACCATTTTGGTTGTTTACTTTCGCCTCGAACACTTTCAGGTCGGAACTGGGAAAAGTATGGGGAGAGATTCGTCACAAAAATATTCACACAAATAAATTCGTGATTTTCACATGTGTTTTTGAGATCCATAAACACATCCGTGATGTTCACGTGTTTTTCAGATCCACAAATATTTTCGCGATTTTCACGTGTTTTTCAGATCCACAAACATATGTGTGATTTTCACATGTGATAGTAGTCAACATCATTCAGGATATAATATATACATAATGTATTTAAAGGCAAGTTGAAAAATATCTGAAATCCTGTTGTTTAAGTTTAACACATTTAATAAATATCCTCTTTCTACTAAATATGTACTCTCAAATGTTCTCCAATTTAAACGGCTCGTTCGCGTTCAATGGGACAGCAACACTGCCTCCCCGTGGACAGATGAGGAACGGGCCTTAGACGTGTGAATAAATCACTAATTTATTTGTGTGAATGAATGAATGAATGAATGAATAAATAAATAAATAAATAAATTAAAAAAAAAAAAAAATGTGTGTGAATATTTTTGAGACAAATCTCTCCCCATAGAAAATGTTATGAGTGAGTGTTCCTGATGCCTTATGGGATTAGTTGATGCTGCATTTGAGGATACTCGGAATTTATCCGAGTCGCTTTTCAACTAATCCCACAAGGCATCAGGAACACCGACTCATAACATTTTCAAATGCTCAAACTGGATTTTCTTGAATCCTGCTGTCTGTTGTTATTGTTTATTATTACCTCACAGTTTCTCGTTTTTGACAAGTAGACTAATAAACACATTTCAGTTTGGACAATAGTATCGCATCTCGTTATATAAACGCGCTTAAATGTTTTGATCTAATCGAGTCAACTGAGGACACGGTAACTAGGAGACGATGGTTCTTTTAAAACAAATATATACTTTTAGAGGACCATGCAGTGAAAACGTGGAAAAGTTGAGCATGCGTTACCTTTTCACAACACATCGCCACTTTTCTTCAGCTAACGTGCAAGTAGACGGGCAGCAGCCGACGTGGAGAAAATATTCAAGCTAACGTGCAGGTAGACGGGCAGCAGCCGACGTGGAGAAAATATTCACTTTATGGTGGACGCCTCTGTGCATGTAAAAAGTTAACTTCCCCCAAAACGCCAAGAAAAACAGTTCATCATTTCCTTTTCCGGTCGGTGTTTAACTTCCGGGTCGAAGCTAAATCGATCGCTAACTAGCTATAATAATAATAAATGCCGCAGCGAATAAGTAACCGGACGACAAATTTGTCATTAATGTGTGTCGAACGGTACATCCAGAATTTAAAGTTTAAATATTTTAAATTAAATTACTCGTTCGCCCAAACTATGGGTCACCAACGTGTTTTTTTGTTTTTTGTTTTTTCAATCCGGGTATTTTCCCTAAGCAATTAGCCAGAACATGGCATGCCATACAGAAGCAAAATATATTTCATTTACAAGACATCATACCTAACAAAATCCAAATTCCATTGTAGTCATAAAACACATTAAATCACAGTTTTTCAGGGAGGTGAATTTTAGTGTTGACATTTTTACATGGGATTTGCAAAAATAAATAAATAAACAATAAAAGGATTCCATCCATCCATTTTCTTGACCGCTTATTCCTCACAAGGGTCAAGGGGTCTGCTGGAGCCTATCTCAGCTGGCTTTGGGCTGTATAGGCGGGGGACACCCTGGACCGATTGCCAGCCAATCGCAGGAAGGAAATGCAGTTTGTGTCAAATCTGTTGGCCCTCTGGGGGCCCCCGCTGTCTAAGGGGTCCCAAATAATTGCCTGCCTTGCCCATCAGGCAAACTACGCCTCTGAAGACAGGAACTAGGATGAAATGTGCTCGAACTGATTTGCATCTTGTCTCATTTACTCTCATAAGCATTTTACTTCCTTCTTGCTCACTTTGTAACCGAATGAGCAATGTGTACGCAATAAAGACGACCACATGTTGATGAGTGATGTTAGTCGAAATTGATTTTTATTTTTTTTTTGTGGCATGACATTGTGCTCGTGCACATTGTTCGCTGCCTGGTGGAATTCTGCTTTGTGATGGTGGGTTTAATGTGGGAGAGAAGTGAGTGAGAGAGAAGGGGGGAGTGTGTGTGTGTGTGTCATTCTGTGTGATATGGGCCATTAACTGCTTTTCCATAGCTAAAGAACAATAATGAGTACCCCCCCCCCCATCCTTGCCGAATATCTTTGCCTCCATTCAGTGCGCTGATTGTGTTTATGAAATTGTGCATACATCTGTGAATATGGAGCAAGGGAGGGCACAGCCATTGGACAAACATGAGCAAATTGTTTTGTGTTGTGGTGCAAGGATTGATAAGGCCACGTGCTGTATGAAACACACAAAAAATACCCATAAACACGAGATATCAGCAGCATTAAATGGAAGAAACAATCGCACTTAAAGTGTATGACGTCAATGTTCATTATTGTGTTGCGGTGCGCTTTAATTACACCTTCCCGAGTGATGCCACAGTTGACCTTGAGCATGTCCTTGCCAGAGAAATGAGGCTGGTTCTCCACTGTGTATTTTACACCAGCAGATATTGTGACAAATGACTTGATATCTCACATAAATGACCTTTTATTCGATATGAAGCGACGCAGGCTTTAACCAATGGTCACGTTTCACTTCTGCGTATGAGCAATCAAAGGTCACCTGACTATTTTTTTTTTTCCTGAGCTGATGTTGAACAAGCTGTTATATGAAAAATAGTAACACATTATTGTCGTATTCTCAAGTCGAAAGTGAAAGAAAAAGCAATACAGTGATGACGCAATATATGAATGAACAATTCCGAACATCCGGTAATTTCTGCCATTTCCATAATGCAACGGTTAATTTCTACGTCACATTTTATTGCTTTTGCCTGTGACCAGCATACAAAGCCGTATGGAAGCATATTGCATTCACTTGAAAAAAAAAATCTGCTTTTCTGACAATTTTTTTGTGAGCTTTGTTTTTTTGTTTTTGTTTTGAGTATTTGTTTATTTTTATTTTTTTTCTGTCATAAAAAAAAATCAGAAAAACAGAAAAAAAAATTACTCCGAAAAACAGGGGAAAAATTACTCCAAAAAACAGGGAGAAAACCTTTTAAAACAAAACTAAACAAAACAAACAAACAAAAAAAAAAAACAGAAAAAAAAATGTTCCAAAAAACAGAAAAAAAAAACCCCCAGAGCACACCGACTTCTGTTTTTCGGAGTAATTTTTTTTTTTTGACCTCTGAACTCCAAGTGACTCGTTTCAGACCACTGACCTGTATATATGACTGGATAGCCAATAGCCTATATACGCTAGTGCAAGCCGTTGAAGTCACAGGGCGGCCATCTTGTAACTCCCACCTCAGACTACAGATGAGACATGCAGCTTGTAGGCAGTTAGTATAAAGCCGGAGGCAGGGTGGGTGTTTTGTTCCGTTTTTTTTTTTTTTCCTTGTTAAGAAAAAATAGTGACCATCCCGGCACAAACCCCCCCACCCTGCCTCCGGCCTTATACTAACTGCCTACGAGCTGCATATGTCTCATCTGTGCGTATACCGTATAGTTTATACAGTAGTCTGCTCACGACGTGGGAGTAACAAGATGGCCGCCGTGTGACTTCAACAGCTTGCACTGGCGTGTATGGGCTTTCGGCTATCCAGTCATATATACAGGTCAGTGGTCTGCAACAAGTCATTTGGAGTTCAGAGGTCCCAAAAAAATTACTCTGAAAAACAGAAGTTGGTGCTCTGTTTTTTGGAATATTTTTTTTTCTTCTGTTTTTTGGAAACATTTTTTAATAATGTTTTTCCCCTGTTTTTCGGAGTATTTTTTTATGACAGAAAAAAATATTCAGTCAAACAGAAAAAGTAAAAAAAAAAAAAAAAAAAAAAACACAGAAAAAAAAATACTCAAAAAAACAAAGTTCCCCCCAAAAAATGAGTCAGAAAAACAGGATTTTTTTTTTTTTTCCAAGTGAATGCAATACGCTTCAGTACATAGCAAACATCGTTTTATAACATTTTAAAATAAAAAATAATCATCACAAATCGCAACGATCCTAAGTCCAATGCTTTTCAATGAGCAGAGAGTGACATTTCTCTTTGGAAAAATGCTGCATTCGTGGAAAGTGGGAAAGCGGAATGTTCCCAATCGGATAGCCTCAGTTTTGACAAGATATACAAGATATTGTGACACAATGTGTTTTGGAATGACGGCATTAATCAGAACAACAAATAATTTATCGGAATCAGCCATCTTTGCCTCAAATGCTTTGAGGGCGGAACTGACAATCCCAATGTGATAAATCCGACTTCAAACCCTCCTCGAATGCAACACAAGACCGCCATTTTGACTTGTGACGTAATTTCAGAATTGCACTAAATGAATGGTATTATATTATTACAAGATACCATTCTATAGAAAATTCCAAATGTCAATTTTAAAAGTTTGTATGTTTCGCCTGTCTATACCTTTCAATGAAAAGCAGCATATGTGTGACTATTTTTTTTATTGGCAAAGGTCACGTGGTTAATGCACATTTGAGTTGTCTTAAGTGGTTTTTAATCAGCAATTATTAGCGAATGGAGTGGCTGTGCGGGCGCTGGTGAGAGAGTGCCCATCACTGTCACGTCAATTTGCATGGCGGCCTCCACATTAGAGGTGCATTCTGGGAGGCAGCCGCCACCTGAGTGCCTCCTCTCCACACACACGGCCCCCCTACCGCCCCCCCGCACACACACACAGGCAAGCAGCCACGGACTCCATTACACAGCCCTGTCAAAAAAATGTTCCGCTGCCAATGAGGAACAACCATTACAGGGCTGCGAGGGAAGATAATTTAGTGATGCACATGAAATCAAGTGCATTGAACGTTGCTCATTATATAGGAATTCCGACAATGGCGGGCTTGTGTGGACCCTGCGTCTTCACAGCCATTTTTCAAGATATGATTATTTAGGATGATGTGCTATATAAATAGCTGTCATTTTCACCTATACCTGTAATTGCCAATTAAGCATGTCGGTGTCGCTGAGCAGCTTTTAATTGCAGTTAATAAATGCTAGCGCACGTGTGTCCTGCAATCATGAATATGCATTACCATGGTGTCCTCGGTGTGGCATTGACACATTCGGAGGTGGTAGCGGATCGTCTCGGTGACACCTCCGCTGACTGCGTCGCCATGGTGCCTGCCAGGCTGCGATGTTGCTGTTCGGTCACGGCTAAACCAAGGCCGCTAAGGCATTAAGTGACATGAACGAAGCCCTCCTAACCACTAGGGGGCACACAAGAAGCAACAGGACGCCCCTGTGTTAAGTGCCCGATATTCAGAAGTTAGCCAAGTTCCGACCTAGTTTATATATAGCAAAAATACTTCGGTCGAACCAATTTCTGTTCATTGTTCACTATTGTTTTATAAAATATTTGATAAATACATTTAATACATCGTTCCTAGCCGCGCATGCGCACTTCGAGTGTTTGTAGCGTGTAGCTAGCTTCGTGTAGTGAGCTTTGGATTCAGCCATTCGTCGTTGTAGCTCCACCGAGCTGACCGCGCACTTTGAAAATATCTGAGAGCCGCAAGACGACATCCGTATGAAGAAGATGAGCTCGGACGTTAGCGACATTTGAGAGGAGTTTCCCCCAGACAGAGAAGGAGAGCGCATGCACAGTTTTTTAAACGTGACAAACAGATGTTTGGCTTCCACTTTTCGAGAACATCATTGAATCCACCTTTAATTATTCTTAGTGGGTTTAAAAAGGGTAATTTAAAAAAAAAGTAGAAATTGAGTGTATACACTCTTCTCCAGGGACCACAACACCACTGACAATAACAAAGGATTTAAAAATTCGAGTAGAATTTCACACTTGATGGATGGGTCGGCAGTCCCGAGCCCCTTCTATTTGTAAACAAGCAATTGAGCAGTCAATTGTACACATTATGTCCCCTTTAAAGCCTTTGTGGCCCTCCGAGCATCCAGCTTGCAGATCTTAATGCCACTTTTAATTGGCCCACTGAAAAGCAGCCAGAGCGGAAAGGTCAACCAGGTAGGATGGACAGCGAAAGAATACAGTCCCTGGACTCACTGCATCTTATTTACGGCTGCTTTTGCTCATTATTATGGAGAAAGGAGCACCGCTGATAATTGCCTATCGATGTCACAAGATGGCAGCAAAAGCTACTCAGTACTTTTGTCTAAATGAAACTCGTCAATTTGCTTCAACATAGTTCCCGCGCACCATTGAAATCTAACAGGCTTGTTTATTTTAAGCATGCTTTTTAATATCTTTGTTTATCTATTTGTGTGTTTTCTTCTGGCCCTGCGGCCTCTCGGGGGTCTCTAAACGCCCCTGTTGACAACTGGCGGCACGGCTCGAGAGCCGGCCTGATCGATCGGCATGTCAGGATGACCGATGGAGTCGCCACATTACACATCTTTGAAAGTGATATATTGCATCTACATGAGAGCGAATGTAATGTGAATAATGATGATAAACTTGGAACTGGAATGACTGAATTTCAACCTTTATTAACCTCAACTCATGTGTGCGGGTGCGCTTCCTCGTGTTGATTCATCCTCTTATTCCAGCTACAGCCATTTAGTCAGTGAGCCTTAGCTGATATCGATGCTCTTCACGATGGCGCTGATGAGAAAAATACTAGTGGTTGATTGGCTTATTTTCCCGAGTGCATATGCAGTACCGCGGATGACCACTGGGGGGAAGCAGAATTACACAGCATGGCTTGTTTGCTTCCTGGACTGCAGTAATAATAACTTAGATTTATATGGCGCCTTTTCAATGCTACTTAAGTGTGAATAGATGTAATCTGTATGAGGGTGGATTCAAGCATTAATTGTAATGTCAAAAAACGTAATAATAAATAGAAACTAAAAAAAGCAGAAACAAGTCATATAACAATTCAGTTTATTGTATTTATTTTCCAGACAGACACATCAATTTCTGGACCACAGTAGAGGATGGAAACCTTTCACAGACAATTTTTTTTTTGTCAATATTATTATTTGAAAATACAAATATAAAATTAGACTTTCCACATTTGATATGTGAGAGACCCCCATCCATCCATTATTATTTTCCATATGTTTTACAACGGGGCTTTAGCAAGCCTATATGGTAACCTGAAAGATGCTTTCAGATCAGGTCAGTCGAGTCTGTCTGTCCATCTCTCGCCATAAAAAGTCGGTTAACGGAATAAAAAACAAAAAAAGGGGGGCAAGTGTTAGGAATGGCCCGAGAGCGATGCAAGAAACATGTCCCGCGATGTACCTGGGATGGAATAGTGACGGGACGCTCCTACTACAATGAGCACAAGTCTGCAGGCTAGTATTAATCAGACGGCTCCTATCTAATGAAGACACACGCATATACTTGTACTTATGTCTATTGCATGGGAGGTGGTGATGCTTTCAACTGGGAATTGACTCTAAATACACGTTTCTTTTCTGCCATCTTGAAAGCTGGGTAGATGTGGTATAAAAAAAAAAAACAAGACTAACTTTGCAGTCAGTGTGACAGCCCACTCTTTCATAAAAGATAGCTTGGAGATAAGGACAGCTTTGTCAAGTTTTTTTTTCTGGGTTGGCGATGATGGAGAACATTCAAGAGTGGAATTGAGTGGACAAGATAACAGAAAAGTCGGCGTGCGGACCAGCTAAGTGAAGTGTGGCCATTGCCTAGCACTTGCCTCCAGATTCAAGTTTCAATGGATACGGTAGTACACAAACGTCAACACCTTCCAGGTGGACTTTTTTTTTTTTTTGAGATTTTTTTTTTTTTTTTTCTTAAACCAAGTCCCCCTCCCCTCTCCCTGAACGGAGAAGCTAAGTCGACTAAAATGAGTAACATTCATCAGCTGCAAAGCGCTGTCAGTTTGCGATCAAATGAAATGAGAGCCACAGAGCCATGCTACCTTAAAGTCCAAGCTACTGCATCACTACACTACGGAGGCCATTGGCGGCAAAGAAAGTTCAAGTTTTTGTTCTGTTCAGGTGGCTTCATTCTCATACTAGTTCTTTTCGAAGCAAAAGTTAAACTAACGTGAAAAAACACTTTCTTTTACCCTGTTGGATAGAAGGCTAAAGAGTACAGAGAGGTTAAAATGTCTTGATTTTTTTTTTATTTTTTTAAGTAATGTCTCACATGTTAAAAATAAACAAGAATGCTTGTGATAGCTTCAATTCCATTACAGTCTCTTTCCTTGTCACTGATTTGTTGTAATGTTATGCGGAGCTAAAGCCCTAGCAACAAAAGCGAGAACACCCCTAAGTAAAAATGTTAAAATTGAGCACAACGCACGTTTCTCTCCCCAGGATCATGTGACTTATTAGTGTTATAATGTCAGGTGTTTTAATTGTTGTGTAACATTCTAGCAATTTATGAATAAATAATTTCCTCAAATAGTGGCCTCCAGTCTAATAGGCTAACTGCAATGTTCATTTCCCTCCCAAAAGAGGTTAATGAGGAATTACTTTTACGACTGATGTCTTTCCATTAGTGATGGGAAAATGAAGCTTCATGAAACACTTGCAATATTTTTTGACTCCTCTAGATGGTGCTCTTGATTTAAATAAAGGCTAGTGCAATGGAAATTTCCACTGCATCTTTAAACCAATACTGCCATCTAGAGGAGTCAAAAAATATCACAAGTGCTTCATGACGCTTCATTTGTCATCGCTATCTGGAGTCCCGTTCGGCCAATTTCGGTCAACAATGGATTAGTTATACCAAATAGCTGCAAGAGAAGTGTAAATAGATCGATATCATAGCTTGGAGGACAGCGTTATTGACGTTAACAGTACGGTGATGTGGGTGCATAATTCCATCCTTTGGTATTCTTCCAATTGCGGCTGTTTGCAAACTACTATAAAATCAGAAATGTCAGTTAATAAAATAACCACAATAGAGAAGCATGGCAAGCTCTTATGCCCTTGCAGCAAGTGCAAAAGCACTTGAGCTTGTATCATATCTGACAACCTTGGTAGGCAACAATTACTTCTGCCTCCATTCCTGAGAGGAGCCAAGAAAAAAAAAGGAGCAAGGCCTCCTCTCAAACATGGTCACTATTTGAGGAATTACACAATGACAATATTCCACAAAAGAGATCGCAATATTTTGAGTATTGAACTCAGGCCTGGCTTGAATTATGTTTTTTTTCCCCATTCTATTTCAATTCATTTAAAATAAAATCGGTTTTCATTCAATAATGTAACAGCGATGACAGAATGCGTCCCTCTGGCAAAGCAAATCAAAGAATACGCGTTTTGCATATCTAGCGTTAGCATTTAAGGTAGTATGGCACACCCCTTTAAAAACATTCAAGGGTGGGATATCCAAATAATGCCTTGTGTACACTTCCACCTCCCAGCAAGTGTTTCTCTCTCTATCGTCCATCCACGAGAGCTTTGGTTCGCCGAAACCATGCGAGAGAGGTGACGCCAACGGAAGAAAGGAAGAGTAGAAGAACTAAAAAGGTCCAAGTGTGAAGATGTGAGACTAACATGGTCACCGAGAGAAAGGTCTAGCGTATATCTTGACTGGTCCTAAGTCTACTACAGTCACTACATCTATCATATTAATGAGCTCTATAGAACATCTACTTGTACTTGGAGGAGGAGGCCGGGGAAAGGAGGAGGAAGAACAACAATGAAGCACTAGACTGGGAGCAAAGACAGCACTGCGTTTACAAGTTATTTCTTTACACACCCATGAAATACATGAATGAGCAACAAAAGATCTTCCGAGGATGGAAAGAGAGAAAAGCAATGGATGCACAGTACATTTTAATAGTATAGTACAATTATTATTCATATAGAAACCACAACAAAATCGAACTAGAAATCAGCAAAGAAGCATCTTTCTTCTTTTTTTTTGTTTGTTCTTTTTTTTTTTTTTTTTTTTTTTGGTAGTTTAGTTTTTTCTTTTACATGTGAACATTAAAAGTTTTTTTTTTCTCCTTTAAATTATTACTTCATCACAACTGCATACCATCGACTTTAAAAGTATCCAGCATATTACTTAACCTGGTTGTTTGGAAATGCAAGTGGGTGGAACAACAACAACAAAAAAAAACAAAAAAAACAAAACAGTACATAATTATTATGCATCAGTATGCACACCATCCGCTCCGTCGGATGACCTTGAAATAGCCGATGACACTCAGGAAGCGCATCGTTATTATTACTATTATTATTAGTGAAATGTTTGTGGTTTGATAGCGAGTAATTCAGTGTGCGACCCAGAATAAATACGTTCAGATGAGTCATGGGTCTAATAAAAGCAAAGCAAAGGTCAAACATGTCAAGTACTATTTAGCAAGCTGTTAAGTCACCTTCGCCATTCAAAGGTGTTTGTCTAGTTCGGAATACATGAATCCAAAAATCCTTTTTGCGCTAATCCCAAAGCACAGGGCCGCCTTTTAAAAAGCCAACATGTACATGTGCAAATAGGAAATGGCCTGTACTTCACTACTCACAGTGCAATGATTTCTTCTTCTTCTTCTTCTCTCTTTTTTTTCTTCCTTTAAATAGATCTATTTAAATCATTCAGTGTTTTCATTTACGTGAGAATAAATTAAACCTGCCCGCCATTCCACAACAGAATTGGCAAGGCTGAGGTATGGTATCAAAAAACCTTTCCTAATTCATTCCAAAAACTAACAACAAAGCGGGCTCGCCCGTACATTGTTTGTTCCCAAAAGAATTTGGGAAGGAGAAGGATGATACAAACAATAAGAGAAAACCGAGAAGAGTACAAAAGTGTCCGCATATGCACAAAATGCAATCTAAAAGTACAGTGTGCTTTGGATTAAAATCTTTTTTTTTTCTTTCTCCTCGTCGTCTTAACAGCTTAACAAAAGATACCAATTCGGATCTTTTTTTCTTCTTCTTTTTTTTTTTTTTTTTTTTTTTTTTAAATTTCATAAAACTTGACTGACTGAACACACCATTTGTAAGTTTGCTGGTTTGACACTTTGTAAAACGATTCAGCGTTGACTATTTACAGAGCAACAAGTGTGTGTTGGTCTCAGGGTTGTTACCGTCTTTCAGCAGGGAAACTAAAAAGAATTATAATCATAAGTGTTTACAGCTTTTTCTTCTATTCACACGCTATAACATGTTCTTTGACACACCATCACAAAAATATGCTATTCTCTCACTGAGTTGGTTATATGCAGTGACTGGAATAATATGTACAGCTACATTTCTTTTTCGCAAGTTTGACAATGTTGTTATATGAAATTTGTTATAGCATATATATATATATATATTTATATATATAATATTTATATATTTCTAAACAACAAAAACAACACTTATAAAAAAAGGACCATAAAAATATTGGAGTCCTCTTTGTATTGCCCCAAAATAGGTCATCATGGTTAACAATGAGACATCACAAGAAATAAAAAGCGCTACTAAGATTTATTACTTTGATACCCTCGTATCCGATTTGCCCTAAAATTGATTTTTTTTTCAAATCTAAGAATCTTCTTGCACAGCGACTCTTTGTTTTTTGTTATTTTTTGTGTTGAGCCTGAATGCTTCATTTCTCTTTCAAGCTACCAAAGACGAAGACATTACAAGCAGTTTTTGTTTTTGTTTTTTTGCCACGTCGCCCGCTGTTTAAAAAGCAGAAAAAGAAATCAAACAAAATGACACAAAAGTCGTGTGGAACTAAACCGACAGAGCAACCGAAGCACAGGAAAAAAAAGAGGCGGGTGAGAGGGATGTGAAACATCAAACCAAACCGGGCGCTGACATTACAGGAGGTTTGAATATAGTACAGCAGTTGTTCTTTTTCTGAGATGACTCAACAGTTTCTTTTCTTCTTCATATGGTTTAGCACTTGCTCGCTCTTTGAGCCTGTCCGCTGTGCCTCAGTAGCGCCACCTGCACACAAAGCCAATTAGAAACTTCGTCCCGTCTTTCCTGGGCCGCCAGACAAACTCTGCTGGAGAGAGGAAGGACAGCACGGCGACAGCGCGAGTCAATAAACGTGTGAAAAGACAAAAAGGCATGAAAACAAAATGAATGATCGTGCTGACAGTCAACAGGCTCGCATGCGCGACCACGTGTGCACATGCTGCAAATGTGACATTGGAACAGACTCAAACAATCTAAAAATACAGTAAATGTCTATTTTGGACATGGAAGGTGAAGGTGAGATGAAGGCTCTGTCCTTGAAAAGCAGAGCTGAGATTCAAAAACTGCTTTGAAAATAAATGTGAAGAAGAAAGTAACTTGGCAGAGCTGGAGTGCCGTGTGAGTGTGTGACTCATGAAGCCACACGAGCAACCTTTAACACGTGACTAACATGAAAACAATTGAGATTTGGTAGCCACGTTTCTACCAAGTAGTACACTTCACTTCGTTATAGTATGTCACTCGACATTTGTGTTGGTGTAAGTTGTGAAGAGTGGAAAAAAAAACTGACCCATACTGTCACCATATAATAAACTAGGAATAGCTACGTGGGGAGTGCATATGCGCGAACACTAAGTTTGGCGTCACTGTTGGCCGGCTACGGCTAATACCTGTTAACCAGCTAACGCCGAGCAACGGGAATGTTTGGCCGGCTAACGCTATGCTAGCAACAAACAAAATGGAGTTGGCAAACTTGGACGCCAGACCTGAGAGACAAACTAGCTTAGCATTAGCTAGGATGAGGCTAGTAGGAACATAGATGGATTTAAAGTGAGACCAAATAGATTAATAAAAAAAAAAAGAAAAAAAAAGCTTTTGTTTTGCTGTTGACTTAAGTACGATGCGGGACTCTGGAGGGTAAAGTAAGTTATTTTAAACTAAAAAGGTTAACCTGTGCGGGTGTTGTGACTGAGTTTTTAATACAGAAATTCAGCATTTCAGCATTAACATTTCAACTCTGTTGTGAATTTTGGTTTTGTTACTTATTCTGTCTTCTTTTAGCGTTTAACTGCTTTTATTTTGTTGTCTTGTAGTTTTTAGCTCCAGTGTTTCCTGGGTGCCTTTCCTCATATGGTTTCTCTGTGCCCTGCCATGTTTTTTTCCCCTTTTTATTATATTATGGATGTTTTAATTGTTTAGCACCTTGGGTTGCATTTTAATGTATGAAAGGTGCTATATAAATAAAGTTTGATTGATAGACATTGACAGGCAACCTAAATACAGGTAATTGTGTTTCAAGCAAAAAAGGTGAAATGCATATTTACAATTGATTTTGAAAGGTTAATTGAAGAAGAATCTCTTTTAAGACACCCTTTACACTATATATTTTCAACTAAAATGCACTGAAATTTAGTAGACTAAAACAATTAAGGTGCCAAACATTTATAACTACATTTTTTTTTTTAAACCATAGCTGAAATAAAATTATTGTTATTATTGCTCCAAACTGAAGTGAAGTGTACATCTTGGTGCTGGTGTGGCCACTGAGTGACACTTCAGGCTCAACTCGCTGCTCTGCTATGTGAAGGGCGACTGATGCGATGGACATACAGGAAAGAGAAGACTGATAAAATGCACAGTAAATAAAATGCAATACCTCTGATGAGATGGCAAGCAGGCCACCTGTTCAATGGTATCCATTTGTAAAAGCTGTCGCAATCAAGGGGCCCTAAAAGTGTACAGTTAGTGCTGCGGTCAGTATGCATTTCAAGGAAAGGAAAGTCAATCATATCAACTTTTTCTGCTACAAGTTTTCAAATGAGATTCAGTTAGATCATCAGCTCAACTCCCCTCACTTAAAGTAGACACAGTTTGAAAAAAAAAGAAGACATCATTTGGTACAGTATATATTCTCCTGACTACCAGCAATTCAAATTTGTCCTCTGTAGTGGACCTTTTCAAACCTGAATATCTACCACCCAGTGCATACGATTGAATTAACTCATCATGTGCTCTATAGAGGGGACGTTCAGAGCTTTCCAATGATACCAAATGTGTAGGGGTGACTTTCGGAATGACACCATTTTTAATTTTTTTTGTTGCTATGTCCAAATCTGCTCAGCAGTTGGTGTGCTTTTATTGAATTTATTTAATTGAATTTGTATTGAAAAATGTAAGTTGCACACTCTTGTTTGAATATGTTTACATATTTTAACATGTACAATTATTTTATTTTGCTGGTGTATGCCATTCTTCACCTTGAAAAAAAAAAAGAGAAAAATATCAAACATTAAATTAACAATTAACTTAAAGGAGGAATATGCAGTTTACAAATAAATCACAATTTTTCATATTTGTTCAAAATGTTCGTATTAAACTGACAGTAGTCCAATAGTAAAACGATTTTTGAAAAAAACAAAACAAAAAAAACAAAACAAAACAAAAAAAAACCCTCTTTAGCCCTATCTTGAACTACTAATTTGATTTTTAAGAAATCGAGATACCAATCATTTGCCGTGTGCTTGCGGGCACACCCATAATCGATTGTCAGTACACCTCCGCAGTTTTGTACCTTAAGCTACAGGAGCTTTGTTGAAGCGATAGCAGAATAACAACCTCCGGGAATTAAAAAATACAAATAAAATCCACCCTGTATTTGTGAACAACCGGACATAAGACTAGCAAACGGGAGCAGCTAAGGATTCAGAAGCATTATTATTTCTGCTCAAAAGGTAAGGTTGAATTTAATTGATCGTACATTCTAAAAACAAAACAAGACTTCAAACCGATAACATTTTGTATTAGAGTAAGACTCCGTTATGAATGTCATGCTACCAACGTAGCAGTCGTGGCTAACGTCAGCTTTTTTCTAAGCAATTTTCACGTGATGTTAGTAAGGGCCGTGGCTTAGGTCAGAGAGTCGAGGAGGTGGCTACGTTTAAATTAAGGTAAGTTTTACATTAATCTTTGCACATCCTAAAAATTGAGTGACAATTGGCTATCTTGAAATAATGCCACTTTTTTTTTTTTTTTTTTTTTTGGGGAACATCCTGTATAAAGGTTATACGAACACTATATTATTATTATTATTTTTTTTACTGGAGAAAGTGCACACGCTCTCAAATCAAGCATGTTACAATAACGGCATCTAATACATACATGATGTAAAGACACTCATACATACAAAAACACATGCACACGCACGCACAAGTGATTAGATATGAGCACATGGCGAGATCAAAAACATCCCAGAATGAGATCACGGTGCCGCTCAGCTAATCAGGCTCGCGTCAGAGTGGCTGCTGACAGGTTGGTGGAAATCACAAGCAAAGAAAGGAGCAGCCCTTTCAGCTGTGATTAGCCGCTGTTATCGCCTCAATCAACTAATTGCGTTCTAATTGTCTTGCATATAAAAACAGTTAAAATCATTACGGCTTCTTTGCAGGCGCTATTTTGATAGTGGCTAAAGGGATTAATAAAAGCAGCCAAGCGTGACTCTGAAGTCGTGCGCAACGCTGATGACGAGGCCCCATCAGCATTCTGCTTTGCTGCCTGATTGGGACGAGATGATTTAATAACGCTGGCATGTTGGGATCATCCACTGGGGAGGCTGGAATCTTGACTTCCGTTGCATTTGAAAACAGAAATGCTAAAAGGAACAATACACGAATATGTATATATGTGTATGCACAATATACGAATTTACGTATATGCACAAGATACGAATATGCCTATTCGCACAATATACATATACGTAAAATATACGACTATAAGCATACGCACAATTTATAAATATACCTGGACACACAATATACGAATATACGTATATGCTCAATATACAATGTACAAATGTTAGAATAACAGCTTGAAAAATCATCAAACTGATACTAATTAGCTTGAAATTTGTAAGTTAGCACCGTTACCATGACATCGCTAGATTACATTCTCAGAAGTTTATAATAATGATGGACTAGCCAGGATAATATCTGTGTTGCGTATGGTCTGTTAAAAAAAAAACTGAAATGATCCATCCATTCGTTCTCTATAGGGCTTGTTTAGGGTCAGCGGATCATGCTAGAGTTCAATTCTTTATACTTTTTATTCTATATTATTTTATATGTGGAGTTGAATTCTTTTTAAAAGAAGGTTATAACTTGCACTTTTGCATTCTGCATGCCGCGTGGGTTCAATTCCCACCCCGTGATGGTGGGAGTGTGAATGTTGTGTGTCTGCTTATGATTGATTGGCGACTAGGTCAGGATGTGCCGCACCTTTCGACGAAAATGGACGGATGGAAATAAATGTTATCTTAGTGTGGAGCACATACAAATATTGTCTTGGTTTCTTTAGCTTCTGGCAGTGTGTTTATTGATTTGATGACCCAATGTCTCTTTACCACTGTGAAATGTATTTACCACAGTGGTTAAAAAAAATAAAATAAAAACAAATCAACTGTTCCCAACTGTTGCATCAAATATGAAAATTGATCTGTTTATTTTACTCATATTTTAAACTACATTCTAAATACTAGCCACCAAAGCAACAATTGGAAAATAATACAAACGCTTGATTTCCGTTGGTAAACTCACTGCTGGTAAATCTGCCTTGAAAACGAGCCAGCCTGATCTTTCCTAACAAATATTTTGCTCCCAAAACTGACGCCAGCCGATTATGGCTGATCGCCAGTGGACCTAAAACAATTAATGGAGGTTTTGCTTTGGAAGCAAATAAAAAACATGGTTTCCCTTTTTGTTTGGAGACCATAAAACAATTATTTGCGCTTGTTTCAGTGCAAATCAGGCGAGGCGGCCTCACACGAACCAAAGACCAGCTCAACCTCCACTTTCTGGTCCCTGCAACTCAGTTTAATGATGTGTACTATAAAGTTTGCTTCACTATGTAGTCCTGCAGGACTAATGGGCTCTTCATTATGCCACCTCAACCCATATGCTAATTACTTTTTATTCCCACAAAGCAGGTGTTATTTGCATAGCCTGCTCTCCGTTTAATTGTGTAGAACTATTAAAAACATGCCCCAACAAGCTGAGTGCCAGTCCAGCAGTTCAGCCATGCTTCACCATTCTAGGGCCATAAAACCCAGATGAAATATTCAGTGAGGTCCAAGAGAACAGAAGCGCCAAGCAAACAAATACTTCGCTGAGCCATCCAGGTCCGGACAGGAGTGGAAGAGGGGCCCATTTGCTGGGTCACTGGGTTGAATAGCAGCAATAATGTAAGAGCCTTTTAACACACAAAAAAACGAAATTGACGTCTGACAGCTGTGAACAGATTTGTAAATGCTAGCTTGCAGGCCTCACTTTAATAGCTCGTTGTTCACTAGTTAGTTGCTCTAAAGTTCTAAATCCAATTTGCAATTTGGTGACAAAAAGTAGACTAGCAGATTTGTACAGATTGAGAAATAGATTTTAGACTGCAAAAAGCAGGTCTAACTTCTGGCGCAGGTGGTGTAACGAGATTTTGGTGGATCTAATTTCCAAATGCAATCCAGCAGAAATCATTAAAGAAATCATCCTAAAAATATTTTAATAGCACCGCCCTGACCATGACTACAGTATGTGGCGGAGGGGTGACACGATCAGCGGTGTCCAATTGCCCACGTCACGTTCGCTGTATAAACCTGTATAAACACACTTTGCGCACACTAATCTCATGCACGGACCCCAGCAAGTCAATTTCTGCTTTCGAAATGTGCGCTTCAACCGCTCCGATTTGAGTGGGAAAAAGGGGAGCTGCTTCGATTGGATGGGAGTCGTCAGCGTTCCATCCGACAACGGTGCACAACGGGATGGATATTTTGTGTTAGTCAAGCAAAATGCCAAAAGATAAAAAAAAACTCCACCTTTGTGCTAGATTTGTGCTGGGCACGAAAATAAAGTGCTATAGAAAATCGATGGATGGATGTTGAAAAGTGTTCTGTTTTTGGCTAACCAAACTATAGACACGTTAATGCAGACATTTGGGGCCAAAGTCATCTACTGTCTTTGTTATCGCCACTCTAAAACAGTCCTGCTCTTCTTACATTTCTGAGCAGCTAGCAGCGGCTAACCGGTCGGTAAAACAGGAAGTGTGTCAAGCAGCGCCAATTGGACAAGGTCACTGACGGAGACTAAACATACTTGGTGGTTGGGTTTCTAAAAATAACAGCCATTTTTACACGCACAGGGTGAAGTAATTGGTGCGACTGCTGAGAGAATAAACATTAGCATTTGACACAAATACATTTCAACTATGATTTGGTTCACCCGAATGTGCACATTGCCACCTGAGTGAAATTAGGTTGCAACACTTCAAAAAAACAAAACAAAAAAAACAAAAAAAACAAAACACATTTTGGAGTTGACAATAAAATACAAAACTTGTAAAATACTAAAAAATAATAATAATAATAATAATAATAATAATAAAAAATAGAACAAATCAAATAAATAAAAATGTCAAATTAGTAGACTATTGAACGCCAGTGATACCAAGGTGCAGCCAGACATCCATTAGGTGTAGATCGAGTACTCACGGTGATGCTGGGGCCGAACCCGGAACCAGGCTGAGGGCTGGCTGCGCTGATGTAGTTACCCACAGCCGAATCCTGGCTGCTGGGTCCGTAAAGTTCGGCCACGGGCCCTGGGCTGTTGGTGCCGTGGAAACCTCCGGGCCTTGACGGGTTGGCGCCTGCGTGCAAACACAACGTGGAGCAGAGCGGCTCAGAACAACTTTATGAACAACTGTGAGCTACTTACGTTCATTCAGTGCCATTGACGGATATAGACGTCCAGTTTTGGGCTGGCAGTGAACGAGTTTTAAATTAATAGAACTCATCACTGGATTCATGAGAAACTAACAAGTGGCTGATTTTCTTAATTTGGGTTCAATTGACATCAAATGAATTGAGAATCCAGTATGACGTTCTATTAATGTATTTCAACATGCTGTCACATCATCAACATCCACTTCCAATCATGCACAACACAAAGCAAGCACACTGCTACAAACTCCCAGCATGCTGAGAAACGTCAGCTATGTGTAAATGCTAACATGCATAATGAGAAGGAATACTTGTCAACAAGGAGAGTGACGCACCGTTGGATTGTTTTTATTTGTTCCCATTTGAATTTATTGCCTCTTTGTTTTATTGTACAAGCTGATCACGACGAGTACCGACTACAAAAACATGGCCATTACTTCTGAAAGCACTTTGAGCCGTGTGTCAACTTGTCAGTCCTCGGCAGTAACTTCACGGCGGAAACGTGCGCCAGACAAGAGATAGAAGGCATCGGGGGAAATATAAAAGCTTGACCCGCGTTCATTTGCGGGTCCAAACTCAGGGGACCGGAAAAAAAGAAACACTGTACATGACTTACCACCTTTGCCCTGCTAGTAAGAGCAAGTCAGACTAATGAAACGTCTTTCAACAATCCGGACGAATACTAAAAGCTCGTAATGGCGAATGAAGGAATGGAAGGAAGGAAAAAAAAAAAAAAGACAGCAGGGGAGAGAAAAATGTGACTCTCTTCACAGCAATGTCCTCCGCTGTCAGCTCCAACATGCCCCTTTGTCTGGCCCTCATTCTTAGATAGCAAAAAGCTGCTTTGAAAAAAAAAAAAAGAATCCCCACAGAAAAAGTTTGATCTTTGGCTCAGAAATTCTGTGGAATCTGTGTTGTGTGCCAGGGAAATACTATTTCGCTGCAGGATATATTGTTAACGTTACAATGGCAGTGTAAGCAATATGACTAAATACAATTTGACTTCAAATTGCTCCTGATGAACTGTAAGCATGTTAAACAGCGAGTGCTCTTATTTTGTCTGCAAACACCCCAGTAGGCTGCCATCTCATATTAATAATATTTTAATGCAAAGACTGCATGTGTTCTGTGTATGGCAAAGGGGCAGAACCGAGATGATACTAGATTCTAAATCATATTGAACATTTTTGTATTATTATTAAAGTATCAAATACTGAAGACGCATGTTCTTCTAAAACAGCTTGGGGGGCATTTGTGGCCCATCATCCACTTTGTAGCAGCCAGCGGCATATAGTAAAAACAGCCGTGATTAATAAATTTGTTTTATATACTGTAGAGCTTTTTTAAATATGCAAATGAACTATTTACAATTATACAAGTAACAGCATTTCTCTTCATAACACTGCGGTGAATAAATATAAATCATTTCCCCCACAACTTTATGCTCTGTTAAGGTCCAAACTGGGAAAATATCACATGAATGATTGGCAAGTAACTGCTGGTTATGGTGATGAGCAGGGGCTGATATTTTCTGGTGGATTACAAGGTCTCAACCACCCTTAAAGCTTGTAAAATCCTAAACTATTAGCCTCACAGAAAGCTGTTCATAGAGCAGTTTTTTTTTTTTAAACACTAACATGGGAACAATATGCGATTGCTTGATGGACTCATTTTTTTAGTGTGCTTGATACCAGAGGTGGGCATCGTCATTGAGTGGAATTGATGATTAATGGAAGTGGCCACCTTTTGGCGTATGCTTCAACACTTTCAGCGAATGCTTGATAATGCAAATCCTTGAAAAAAAAATGCACAGACTGAGCACCGAGTAAAGCACGATTACTTCTGTCGATCGCGGTTGTGTGCACACGGTCCTTCTCAATCCGTGTAATTTTTGTGAGGCTTCGCTGAAAGTGCTGAAGCACACGCCAAAAGGTGGCCACTTCCATCAATCATCAATTCCACTCAATGATGATGCTCACCTCTGCTTGATATATGAAAGTATTCCGGTAATTTTGGACACTGCTGATTTAAGTAACAGTTATGTTTTTGCACAATCACATCTTCTTTAATTAAGATGTATTTAACTGTATATGTTTCTTAACATTAACATGTTTTGTGTATATTCAGTACGAATTGAATGTATTTTATGACGGACAAGATGGTTTAAACACAACTCTATTTTTTGCATGCACAACAAAAACATCCACAAAGTAATTCCGAATATATCCGCAAACAACATAGAAATCCTTTTCCAAGCAGTTACAACATGTTACGCTCTAACAAGTATAAATAATATGAATGCAACCACATTTTTCAATTAATTAAAGTGCCTTGTTCTTGTAAACTCTCACGAGGTTGTCTCAAATGTGAAGCCTTTTAGGAATTCATATTTGAGGGACACATCCAGTATAGAATCTAGTCATGTGATCAAGCTACGCTGATTCCACAGTGGATTTGTGCTCGTTCTCTTCTATAAAACTGCATGACTCAATGTAGACAATTATATTCATACTGTACAATGTTTTCAGCGTACGAATCGCTCATGCATGGGGAAAAAAAAGGTCTCTGGAGCAAAGGATGCTGTGATAAAATGTGTTGTGTATAATAGGAAGCAGCAGAGTTTTAGAACTCCCATCACATCTGCGGAGTTGACCCTCCACCAGCCTGTCTGCGTTTCTGCTGTTTGCTGAGCTACATTTTGTAGCGAGCGGGCTGTAGTAAATGCCAACATCTGCCTGAGGCAGCTGGCCGACGTGCTATTAAAGGAAGCTTTGGACTTGTCCTCCAGCCTGCGAAGGCCACACTTCCCTCCCTTGGCTTTCTTCATTCTTTTACTTCGACTAGTGAAGGTGAAGTCACAACTTTGAGTCTTTTGCCAGTAACAAGGCGAGCAAATGCATTGGAGTCTCTGGAGACGTGGCAGCTAAGCGCCAAGTGGAGGTCAACACTGTCACCTACAATGAGACGCAGCAGTCCACTAAATCACATTCCCTTACTTAACAATAGGTACTGGTGGGTGGTCAAGCCAGTAAGGACAGAAGCTTAGGCTAGTTTACTGTATGACTTTTGCGCTATTGTTTTATATGTTTATCTGAAAACATACTCAAACGAGCTCAAGTCTACAACTTATTGAATCTAGCCGGTGATGGAAAATCGTGACAAAATATATGACTCTTGTTCATCTTATCTTCCTGACTACCAGCCATTCGAATTTGTCCTCTGTAGTGGACCTTTTTAAACCTGAATATCTCCCACCCAGTGCATACGACTGAATTAACTGCTTTTGTGCTCTATAGGTGACATTTCCAATGATACCAAATGTGTAGGGGTGGGGCTTCAGCACTTTTTCGGGAAGAGGAAAAGTAATAAGTGTATAACACTTTATTGAACAAATTTAGGCTTTAAATGTTGTTATTGATAATTGACCATCATTCACAAACACAGATAAAAAAAATCCCTTGAAATAAACATTTTTCCAAATCATTCAGATAAATTCTAAATGTGCTGGAGAGCCAAGTGTCATTCATGACATCATCAGTGTCGTCGTACCGCTCACATGCAAGTGGTGAATAACATTCTGTGCAAGGCCCTTGTGTGCAAGCAGGGGCTGCAATACATCTACTCAAAATAACAGATAATCGAAAAAAAGTAAAAAAAAATAATAAAGGGGGGAACATGCATTTTCTCAGCAAGACAGGCTGACTTTTCTACTTTTTTTTTAATGGGGCAGGGGGGATTTTTTTCATTGACAAGCACAGGAGAAAATGAAAAACAAAACCAAACAACGCAGAAAGTGAAAAGATCTGCCATCTGCATGGAGTAATGTCATGAATCAAAGTGAAAAGTCCGTTAAAAAAAAAAAAGAAAAAAAAAAAAGGTTAAGACAGATACGCGTATACAAACCTGGGTTCTTAAACTGATCCGGGCTGTGTAGGTGCTGGAGGGGGGAGTTGCAGGCGGAGGTGGCATGCTCACTGTGCAGCATCTGAGCCGCCTGGGGCCCCAGGGAGCCATAGTCAGCAAAGGAGCAGGGCCCCCCCCTTTGGTCACCGGGTGCGGAGTAAAACCCATAATCGGGGAGGCCTGGGAGATACAGTAAAGGTGGGGAGGGGGAGGGGGACTCCATCATTGTGGAAAATCAACTTTGTCAATGTCAAAGTCAATGTCCAGATTGTCGAGCAGCTTCTCCTTGTGTTTGTCAATGGCCCCCGCCAACCCCGCCGCATTTCGACACGCTCCGCCGCATCCTAAACGTCTCCGCAATTATTCCTCTCATTTACTTTTTTATTTATTGTTTTTTTTCCTCGCAGAATTGACCAATGTGTGTTTTTGTGCGATCATTACGGAGTGAGATGAAACTGAGGAATCGTTAAAACACAGGTCAATACATTCTCATTTCAAACGGACAATTCTCTGTTGACATACCTGAAGGAAGCCTGAATGAAAGAAACACAAAGCGCACCAATCAATAATTAATTTAATGGCTCCTCTTTGACCGGCGAGCTGGAGATGATAAGGTGTGTATGTGAATGAGATACAAATATGTTCCCGATGTGATCCAAACATGTCCTTCTAATAACGCTCCCTTCTGACACAGATGGTGGATTATCAACAGTTTAGAAAATGTCATTCAGCAGTAAGTCGCGCTGACATTTATTGCATGTCCTCTTAATCGGAGACAAGCTGCTGGTGGGAAGAGGGGCAATTAAACCAAACGTCCTCCTCACGCCTCTTTTAGATAGCCGCCTTAATCTACTCAGGAGGGACTCAGCCCGGTGACACCAACTTCTCCCTTCGCCGCACCTCCCACCCTCGCCGCTCGTGTTTGTGTTTTTATTTGGCCCGCGGAGCAAACAGCCATTCAGAGCCACTTCACCTCGACCCACTCGGAATGATAAAGTCCACTTGTGCCAAATGGAACGCGCGCGGCAGCCATGTTCCTCCCGCCAGGGCTTTCTAGCACTCTGATCTCCCCACTTGTGGGCTTGTCGGCCCACTCGTCAAATTATAGGATCCGAATGCGGCCGGCTTCCCACGTACGTCACATAATGCCTGACACATTGAACAAAGCTCGAGAGCCGATCATTACATTTAGTTCACTTAGAAAATTGTCACAGAAAATTGATTGGCCTTGCTAATGAGGGGAAACCGGATCAATAGAGTCATTTTAATGGAGGGTGAAAATATGACAATTGAACTAACTATGTTAGTGGGAATAAATGTGCAATGCCGAATGTCTTCTTTTCACATGCACACGTGCGAAGTTCATCTTCATACATTGTTCATCACTAGTGATGCAGACTAACTCCGGATTAAGCTTCAGTCTGTGAGTTGGGGGATGTCGTGAATCAGGTTCAACATGTACCAGTGTACAACTTGTGCAAATGGCTTTTGGAGTAATCATGTCCTAAAATACAGTTTTGTCAAAATGACTGCTATGAAAAAGGGTATTAAAAAGATGATTACAGGGAGTCCTCAAGTTACGTCGTTTCGACTTTACGGCGCCCGTGCCTCATCCGTAGCATCTTCTTTTTCGTGAATTTCCCACAGTAATCTCGCCATTTTAAAATTGTATTGTTACCGACGGCAACGGACGCCCATCGAAAAGGTCGGCTCGCCATCAGGCGCGTCACATTTCCGTGTTTTAAGTTTTCAATTAGCCACTGATCTGAATATATGACTGGATAGCCGATAGCCCATAAACGCCCGTGTAAGCCGTTGAAGCAACAGGGCGGCCATATTGCTCCTTCCATCTCGCGAGCAGACTACTGTATAAACTATACCGTGATGAAAAGATCTTGTTCGCACACAGTTATTTATTACTGCACATAACATAGAGAAGAGTGAGCTTTACTTCGCGCCAGTGCCCCTTGTTCATCACGACTCCAGTGCTGTGACTTGTGGTGATGAAGAAAGCCGAAGCTAGCTATGCTAATCGCTATAAATAGCCACAACTAGTTTTGTTTTTTGTACTCTTGGGCCTGTGTTGATATTTAAAGACTGCATCACTATGTTGGATGGACAGACAGAGGAGTTGAAAGTTCCCTGTAAACTGGCCGATTATAAAACAATACGCCAAAAACACGTGATTAGCTAGACGATTAGCCGACTAATCAGTCCAACCCCAAGTTTAGATACATTTTCTCACTCTGTTTAATCAGAATGTGACTCCATACTTTCGAGTGTGACTTTATGTATACTAAAAGTTCAACAAAACAATCATATTCTAATATTGTCATCTTAAATGAATTTCACTGACATCTGAATCACTGCGGCAAATGTGGCGGAACCCAAATGCAATGAACCCCCCGGATACATTACAAATAATGATGTGGCACGTATTGTATGATTTAAGCTTTTTCAATAAACCCCCCCCCCCCCCCCCCCCCCCAAAAAAAAACAAAACATTGTAAAGTATGTGGAGAAAATTCATCGTATAGAGTTTCACTGAGCAAAGGCTAAAGTCGCTTTATGGCTGTCTACAGGCACCTGGACAAAAGTGCTTCTCAGACACTCATGCACAAACATGCCGGCCCATTCTCGGAGCCATATATTTTCATCAGCGGCTATCTGATCCGTTATGCAGGACGAGACTGGGCAGATTGTGCCCGCAGCTGCATAAGTATCACCGATCATATCAGGGAGCCGCGGACCGTCCCATTATTAATATTCACACAATCTATCCAGAACAATGGGCCTTTCTTAGCCTCCTTTTTTTTCGGTGGCCACTAATTGGATGTAATTACTCATCTACAAAACAAATGAGCGTGCTGAGGTTGCCTTGGAGACTAGATCAGGGGACCCAGCAGTGCGAATCATTCACAGGGCTTCATTTATACTGATAATTATCTCGCCTCCGCAACCGCCCCCCCACCAACTTTCCCTCCTGCCCTCAGCGACCAAAGCTGGCTGAGAGGCGACGTGGGAGGGGGAGGGCCCTGCAGTCATCTGTTTCTGACATCATCAGGGTGGCGCTCTCCAAGTGGATAAATGTCCTGCTCTGCTTGCCACTTTGCCAGGTGACTGCCTTTAAGGAGGAATCATCAACCTTGAAAGCACTGCGGCCCTTTTTGTTCCTCACTAGTAGGAACATGAAACTAATCACACTGATGATAAAATAGGACATCATACACAACCGCCGCTTTCACGAAGCACTTCAGCAAGTTGAGTTTTAAAGGCAACATCAGCAGCCCCGTTCGGAGCTGCTGTGTTCTCAAAACTGATTGACGGGCCTCTTAACGCTGCCACCGCAACCTGTACTTGTAATTTTGCCACATACCGCTGCAATCAGCACTGATTGCAAAGTCATCAGAAAGTTACATTTTGACCACAGATTTTTTTTTCTTTGTGCACTTAAACTGCTCAGTCTGAGGAATGTTATTAGACAAACTTTGATTGATATCCACTCACCGACTACATTAGGTACATCTGCAAAATGAGATACCATACAAGAGTAGCAACAAACACTCTCTTCTACAAAGCAATTTTTGTCCCACTTGTATAGCCACTGAAAGATTTAAGAATATGCTTATTATTGTGCAACATTGAGGTAGGTAATTCTTGTTTTAAATCACGGAATGGTTTGGGTTCTGAATACATCCAAGAAATGCTGATTGAATATAAGACCAATCGGCTCTGAGGTCTGCAGACTTGCGTCAATTAGTGGAATCCAGATTTCAAAGTAAACATGGTGAAGCAGCATTTAGCTGTTATGCTGCACATATGGAATAAGATGCCAACAGATGTGTCAGCCCAGAGTGTAAATGATTTTAAATTCAGGTTAAAAATGTTTTTAATACTATTTTTATTTCTTTACTTGACTCCTAAAAACTTATAAAGTTTTGTATTCGTGTGTTTTAACATTCTTTTAAACATTTTTGTAATTGAAACAAATAATGAAATAAAACTGCCTTGCCCTATTATCTTCTTCCCAAAAATGTTTTGTTGTACTTTAGTTTTTATTTGTTTTAATATTAGTTTTACTTTATTTTTTATTTTTATTTATTATTTTTTTTCTTCTAGAGCTCAGTATTGTTTATTGGCAGTTTTATAGATTCAGCATATCATCATTGCTCTTTTTTTTTTTTCTTCCCTGCGTTCGTGTGCATGGTGTGTGCGTGCATGCATGCGTGTGAGTTTGTGCTCTTTAATAGACCTGAACCCTAATAAAAAATCCCATACACTTCACCTTAACCGGATACTTCAAAGTCCCACCAGAGTCGTGAAGTTGTCAAGAGAGACCAGAGCAAGGATCAAAGGGAAGAAAGATGAAACAAAGTGAAATCCAGCTCTCCAAAAATCCAGACACCACCTGCCGCCCACAGGGTTACAAAACCTCAATCTTTCATCAACCACATTTTTTAATAAATGGTATTTGTCAAGTGCGAGCTAAAGAAAGGTCACTAAGTATTTTGTAATCAGCTACAATTCCCAAACGACTGTTCCTCCCTTCTTCGGGCGGCCATACAGTAAATACCAAAATACATTTCCAAAAACCCCCAAAAGTGCATGCATGATATTAATTGACAAAGACAAAAACAAAGGACAGTTTTGCTATAATTGTTAATTTTAGTTAGTTTTAAATGTTTTATGCTTTTTAAAAAAACACACTTTTGATTTAATTTAATGAATGCACATGTTCTTTCAATTATAGTTTTAGTTATTTTGTTAAATTACAACATTGGTATCACCCTGTTTCCATTCATACTACTCAAAAAGAGCCATGTCCTCCTGCAAATAGACCAGCTTTGTGTTCAATTAAAGTGACCCACATTTCACACAGAGTGAGAAATATCTATTATTTCTTTTTCAAAATGTATTTACATGCAGAGTTGATGGGTTTGCGCAGAGGTTCGCCTGCAAGCTGATGCTCGTGACTATCGAGCAGCTCTGCTCATTTCCACAAGCAGCCCTTCTTGGCACGCTCACTCCTCCGCCTTTGTCACAGTGCCAGTTAGATTCCTTGGTGGCCATCAAACCACATCACCCTACAGAAGATGTCAATAAACCTGACATGCTGCTTCTCAAATTAGCATTGTATTGTCGGGCTCCCGTAATTAGCTTTTCCATTTTCGCCAATGTCATTTAAAAAGCGAGTGATATAAACTAACAGCTCTTTTTGCTGTCTTGCCTTGCTTTCACTTTCCATTTGAAATAATCTTTTCTGAACCAACGGCTGAGTAATTAACAGCACTAGACAGCCTTTTCAGAGAGCACAGACATTTCATAAATAATACATATTTAATGTCTTGTCATTTTGTGTTCAGAGAAGCTTGGCTAATGAATTTTAACAGATGATTTCTTCTTGCATTTACTCACTCATACTCATGCCTGTCTTTTGTTACTATCCATTTTATACCTCTTTCTCTTTTCTTTGCCTTATTTCCCAGGAATGAGCAAACTCATCAGTGCGCTTGACTAATATTTAGTGGAAGGGGAACTTTTAGAGGGAGCAGGGAACATATATGCTGCCCACACAGGTAATAAAGTCATCAAGTCGTCTGAGATAGTTTCTCGTTGGGACGGAGAAAGCAAACCGAAAGGTGACAGCACTGAGCCCTCCGCCTCAAAATAAAAAAAATAATTTTCTTCATGATCATATGCGTTCATTAAGGATGCAATTTCAGTTTTTTTCTGGCTCGATGGAAAGTTCAGATGCGACTTTTGAAGTTGTGTTATCTACATATGGGCACCACACTGCCCCTTAGAGGCAGGAAGAGCAACACCCAAAAAGGCACACAACAATGTAATGACGAAATAGTAATGCAATGAATGGAATTTGTTGCCCACACTTAATTATAATTTTTTATTGATCTTATTAAATTGTTGTTACAGCCCTACACTTTTTTTTTTAATTTGCATTAAATTAATGGCATTTTTTTAATTCCTATTTTCTAATTTCTGATCAGACACAGGAGGGCGGCTGATAATGGTACGAATGGAAACAGGTTGATACCAAGGTTATTCTAGTTTTTTTGGAAAACAAAACAAAACAAAACAAAACAAAAGGTTATTCTAGTAATGCCAATGCAAAAATAAAATAAAAAGAGTACTTTAAAAAATATATATAACTAACTAGAGCTACACTTTACATTTACAAAACTAATATTTCGCAAAAATGTTCTTTGCTTTTTTTCTTTGTCAATTTAATATCATACACGAGCTTTCGGAATATTAAATTTTGCACTAGACAAATATTCCATACATATTAAATGACAAACTAATCCAAAAACAAATACAAAACTAAACTATAACAAAGGATTTTCTAAAAAAATAAAATAAAAAAATCACATTAACTAATGAGAAGTTGCCAAAGTTTCAGAATGTACAGTGTAATTTGTGAAAACTTTGCTGCACACTAAAATGTGCAGACAAGCCCTGTCAGTGTTTAGCATGCAAATTCATTGGCTTATCTTCTTTGGCACTAGAGCATGTCTTTGCTGGTTGAGCCCAAAGTTGGTAAGATATCGGGCAGACTTCCAACTAAATGAATTATGGAAGGATGACACGACGGTTGCTTAGTATTGAATGTCTGTACAATAGCAAACAAACTTTCCCTCGATCAGCTAATTAACAAATTCACGCTTCCTTCTGTTAATTGCGAGCAGCTACAGTGGCCTCTGAGTTTCTCAACCGTAGGGGGAGCAAGGGAGCAGAAAACTCTCCTCACTGTTGCATGAAGCGTTCAATCATGCTTTCTTTAAAGCGAGTGTTATGTATGCACACCCTGGAGGGCAAAGCCGTGATGTCCCTAAGGGGATGCGCGTGTAACCTCCGAGCATCTGCTCCCCACAGCTGCCAGAGCCAACACTTCGTGGCAAAAGCGCAAAGGGACATTTTGCCCTCTCCTGAACTTTTCCTGGGCCTCCGACAAAAAAAACAAAAAAAAACAAGTGAGATGATCTTAGTATGCCTAGTCCTGTTAAACCCTGCAGCAAATACGCGTAGAGTGCTTCTGGCACCGGGCTTGAGCTCTGCGGATTAACGTGTGGGACAAATGGACCCCAGATTGATTGAGGCCAGAACACACAGCACACATTGGTGTTCTCCCGGGCGCCGCGGAAGATCACTAAATTATTTGGGAGGAAATTGATGAAGACCTTCTTTCGGAAATGACTGTCACATAAGTTCTCCGCTTTTCATGTGACGAAAAAGGGGAATGGAGAGGAGGCGGAATGCGTAATAATAAAAAAAAAAAAAAGCCTGTAGCAAAGAAGAAGAATCTTGATAGCATATAAATGCTTCTACAGTATACAATGCTGTGCTATTTCTGCACTGGCAGCCGCAGTCTCATTGGAGTTACTGTACATAGCGAGCTCTGACACCTGAATGGCACTTTGTGATCACTGGAGGTGAAGCTGAGATCTGAGACCGACATTTGAGCTTACTAGGAAGCTCCGAGGGGATCAGAAAAACACTTAACAAAGCAGCCTGGGACCCGCCGGAACCTTCTTCATTCTTTGTATTTTGCTCGGCTTCTGTCTGACAATGCCAAAAGCACAGGCTATTGCTGCAACTTTCATGAATAACAAACAAAACAAACCCGCAGCTGAAACCGTGCTCATATTTCAGTAGCTGGGGTTCCAATAAATGCATTGGGGAATATTTTTCAGTGTGTGCATCAATATGCAACTTTGTTAAATGTCAAACATTAGTGTTTATCAAGCTTGTGGCGGTGACATCATTGGTGAACATCAGGAATGCATGCCATCCATGCAACATTTTCCTTACTGGACATATGACCAATGCGACCTACTCAGAAACAAACAAGTAGTAGTGGTGGGGCAGATTGAGCCCAACATCAATAATATTCACAATACAATATAATGTAATAGAGACGTTGGCAGAGGTGGGCATTCAGTCAATATTGACGGAAAAAGTCCATCAATCCATCAATGACGGACGCCATTTTTGTTGATGAACAACAAATGACGGAAACTTCGAAAATTGACGGAACAAGCATTGATGGAAGTGCTCAACGTTACCGTCAATAACCAGGGTCAGTACCGACTGACGGATGCTCGTTTTGTCGACGGTTAACAAATTGAGCATTGACGTAATCGGCTTTTCGTCTATGTATTCGGCAATAACAGTATTCGTCCCATTTTCTGACGACTGAAGCTTGGTACACTTGACATGTACTTGAGGTCCGTCAGGCTCAATGTGGCAAAATAAAGTAATTTCAGAAACCACGCCCCCTGCGCGCATCGTCCACATTGCCCACATTTTCCGCACTGTGCACCTACGAGAATTTGTAACCTACGGACGTATATAGTATAGTAACCTTGTATTTCGTGTAGTTTCCTATGGTCATGAAGGCAACAGGAATAAGGATGAGCGCAGAGGGCAGCCATCTTGTGTCGCCTCTACCGATAAAAAGAGAAGAAGAAGGAGACGAAGAAGAAAAACTCAAGAACTGCGAAATGTAAGCAAATCTCAAGTTTGTTGAAATTTACTGACAGTCCTAAAATAGAGGCTATAATTTAGCAATGATGGAAGCGCGGTTAAAAAAAAACATTGACTGATTGACGGGTTAATAATTATAGTTTGGTTAAGCTTGAAATTGTGACGGATTGATAATGACGGACGAAGAATGATGAATGACAGATTGACGTGCCCACCTCTGGTCACGTTGATGTTAATTTTGATTGATAGTGTCATGAGGTCCATACATCCGAACTACCGTTCTTCTCCTGAATACAATACTGCAGTCAAAAAGGTACCTAGACCCCACTTGCCCACTTTTGTTTTGAAGTTGTGCCACAATCACGTGACTCAATGAGGCTAGGTCAACACAAGAAGCTTCAACTGCAAAGAGAAAGAGGAAGACCGTGTAGCTTCATTTTCAGCTTACCATTCACTCAAACATTTCAGAAACGACGAATCAATACTGAATCTTGCAGCTGCACACACCTAAAAATAAACAAACAAGTATCTTAAATGAGACAAAAACCACCTTCAAGAGTCTACAAACGCCTCCAGCCGCCTACAGTTTGACCCTCCTTGAAAAGGTGTGGCAGAGTTAAAAACTACAGGGGACTTTTCTTGTTTTGATCCGTAACTATCGCCTCTAGGGCAAGGCCGCCGCGAGCAGTTCAAATACACCTTGTCACCACCAATGTTCTGTCAAAGAGAGGTGAAGCGGGCACGCTGTCATTTTGTCTGCTGAGCATCGGGTCAAGTGGCCGATGTCACGGACAGAAAATATTGTCAGTGTCCTCCCAGCAATATTGATGTGTCACTTAACAATCTACATTCCAACGTGACACACCACATTGTTACGTTACTGATGGGGTATATATATATATATATATATATGTCTTTAGAGTGTTTACATCCGGTTTGGTTTTGGATTGTGTTGAACAGATGAGCTTGTGGCCTCTTGGGTCCAAAGCGGTGTTTCCAACAAAGTCCCACCATACGGATTAGAACTGTTTATCTTAAAAGGTAACATCAAAACTTTGCTAAATTAAGTGAAATATATGCACATAATTATAAATAACACCTTTAACAAAATAGAAATACTCATAATATCTTGGTCAAGTATTTATTTATTTATTTATTTATTTTTTTAAGTCTTTTCAAAAATAACTTGATTTTTTTCCCATACTGAGTGGTGGAAGAGATTTGATGTGCTTCCACTTTTAAATGCAACCTGTTTGCAAAACTATGTATAAATTAAACCACTACGTTGCACATCTGCTCTTCTAAATCCAAATAATCATTGTTTGCTTCCCTCTGATTCGTTGCGATATCATGCTCAGTCCTAGTACGAAACAGAATATGCTTGGTGAGAACAGGCCTGAAGTGGACTGGACTGTTTTGAATGTGGTGCTCTATGAGAGCTGTAGGTGGAGTCAAAGCGCAAAGAATCCCCACGTATGCCACAGGAAGACGTTTGTGTCATTTTGTCAAACTTTGAGGCAAAACAGAAAAGCAAGGCCACAATAACAACTTCTGTCCTTTTGGGAGCAATATTATTACAAATGGGCAGATCTGCTGGCAGAGGTCATGCTGAGTCACTGTGTCTCTAAAAAGAAGAGACACCTGGATATCGTCACCCTCCTAAAATAATGGTCTGAGTCATTTTCCCAGTTTTTCCAGAAAAGACAGAAAAACTGAACCAAATACTGATTTTGTGCAATAATAATTTCATTTCAAGGGTAGAATTGAATGATTTGTTTAAACACGGATTTAGCCGATTGTCGCAGAGGTGGTCAGAAGCATATACTTTTAAGGCGAAAAAATATATACTGGTAGATTTTTTTGTCAAAATGTGTAGCCCTGTCATGCACAAATTATAACCTACATCATGATTTTTAAGGATTTAAAAAAAAAAAAAAAACTCTGAAAGGGTTAAGAGCAGAGGTGTCAAACATATGGCCCGCGGGCCAAAATCGGCCTGTCAGGGGGTCCAATTTGGCCTGTGAGAACAGAACCCAACCACAGGTTTTCACAAAAATTAACTGTTGTTGCCAATTTCGTCCACTGAAAGGCGGCCAGTTCAATAACATTCTGAAATTTGGCTGTTGCTTAGGATTTGATGCAAAAATTTTGCGCTAATTTTTGTTCAGAAATTTCAGATTACACTAAGATATTGTTAAATGGTAACGTTTTTAGAATGTACAAGTATTTGCAAATGTGAAAGTAGCCACTGGCCACCGAATTAAAGTGAGTTTGACTCCCCTGATTAAGAGTATGACGATATGCAAAAACCGCTTACAAACAGCATGATCACAAACAATAATTCATTACATCATTGCGTTGACAGGTTTTGGGTTCCTCATCCTGAAAGTTGAGCTCATATCGCCGTTCCCGTCGTCGTGATCATACCATACAAAGAGAAAAAAGCGTGACACTGGCTAAGCAGTCAAAAACCACAATGTCGTGATTTATCTTCCCCTGTCCATAATGATACTTATCTCGCTTCCATTTGCAGCTGTCAGAAATAAACTGTTCATGATGGCTGCCATCAGGTCATTTACTTTCTGGCTGCTGCCAACCCCGAATCAACATTCCTGCTTCTTAATGACGTGCATTGCCATGATGGTCGTGCTAATGGTTTGTTTTGAAAATACAAACAGCCTGATGTGAAGGACGGAGCATCTCACACGGTAATGTTGATTTAAATGAACGTTGATTTGTATGCACGCCCGGCGCTCGCTGCACCGTGGCTGTCTGCATGCCCACATCGGCGTATATAACGTTGCACGTGGGAGTCGCAAAGCTGACAACACCCGAGTTACAATTAAAACTGATTTTCCGCCACAAGCTTCTTATGGTACAGTATGTGTGATTAAGAGAGGCGCTCCTCACTAGTCTGCAGGCTGTGTTCAGTCAGGGGAGCGACTATTGACAGCTATTGAATGATCTACAGTTGTAAGGGTGGAAAAAGCAAGCTGTCTAAATGAAGCCGACAAGTCAATCGATGCTGTGTTAAACACACGGAGAAACTCTGTTACAGACTCAGACAAACTCGCGTCCGCTTTTTGGAGCAAATCTCCCGGTAGACGTTCACGACAGAGCTCAAAACAGCCACATTTTACGATTTCATGTATTTCATGTATTTAAAAAAAAAAAAAAAAAAAAAAATCAATAAAGAGCAAACTGATTTTTTGATTAGTTTTGGCATTTTATGGCTTTGTTTTTTTCATATGGTCTTCACAGTATTGATATGGCCTTTTAGGCTATTTTCACATTCCAATAAATGATTCAAGAGCAACCCACTTCAGTAATCAGTCCACACGCGAGTTGCTCGATTTTCCTCAGTGTTGTTATGACGTGCCCCCCAATGCTTCAGGTTTTGTCCATTAGTTACTTTGGCATGTCCTCTATGCCAGCACCGGAACCAATCCAGTCATAAAACTAGTACAATGGACCACGTGCACCAGGTCCAATCTCGCCGGTGATTGGCAAAGTAGTTTTCGGTTGACTTCATGCTCCGGATCACAAAAGCAGGAAACTGAACTGACAGAAAAACTCTTTTTTTAGAGTCTCTTCTTTCATCAGAAAAAAAGTATTGTATGCATTTCTATCTGTTTCTATTTTGCAGCAATTAGCATTAGAATATACAAGTTTCAGCAATATTCACAAATCTATTTAGAATTGTGGGTAAATGAACTTTTTTTTTCCAACATGGCCCTGGTTGATCTCTTATACTCTTCTGCCACCTGCTGGCCGTTTGTGTAATAACTACCATTTCTTCAACCGTTCTTTGCAGTTGAGAGGCTGCATCAAAGCATGCTCTAGCAAAAAACATAAAAAATGTAGAAATACGTCTTAGGGACACTTAAAAGATTTAAAATACAACATAGTTATATGTTTTTGATAGCAAATGAGTTAAGAACAGTGGGCAGTGGAAACAAAATTAGAAGGAGGGAGCTCGTGTTACTTGGCAGTTGGCACACAAAGGTTCAGAATGTACCACATGAAGTGCATAATTAGTATGAAGTGTTGCTATTTGTAACAAAATATATTTTTATAAAAATTTAAAATAGTTGATGTACATCTCATCAAGAGTGATAATTTTTTTTCTTATCTTAGCATGTAAAAGATAATCTAAATGGTGGCCACAAAATATTGACACTGGGCATTTTCACTTAGAGGTGTGCTCACTTTTGTTGCCAGGGTTTTAGCTATTAATGGCTGTACTTTGAGGGGACAATAAATGTACAGAGCCACACTGTATAAGCCGTACACTGACTAGTTTTCATTGTGTCTGTCATTGCTTCAGTTTTGTCCAATGAAAATATAGTATATAATATCTGCAGAAATGTGAGGGCTGTACTGACTTTTGTGAGACTCTGTAGGTAGGAGATATTTCGGCGAGGATCAAACTCATTGCACTGCGAACGGTAGACGTGTTTTAGCCACAAACACTGTTGCAGAATCATTTCATCTAAGCGTCTGTTCTTCTGATCATACAGATTAGTGTTGCCATAGTTTGTTTTTGAGTCATAATATAATAACAAAAGCACCTACGTAAGAGGCCCCGTTATCAGTTAGCTAATCGGTCGCTTACATGTTTTAGTTGTGCAAATGGATATGGAATGGAATCCATCCAGTTTCTGAAACTGATCGTATGTTTGTTTAATTTAGAGCGGCCGCGGCTCCCTTAAGCTCCTGTTAAGAAACACGAGTTCCCGAGCGTAACAGGGGCAAATCCATACACGCAGATTTTGATATAGATTTCAACATTGTTCTCGCAAAATGATAATGTGGTCGTGTGTTATCAGGCACATTTGTGTGCTTTATGAAAGACAGTCTGTGCTACACATGCTGTACCAGCACGTTGCGGCCTCCTGCCGTGTTAGTCGGCAGATAAAGCAGGAAGTGAGAACACGAGTGGTCACTGGAGGATGCAAGCTAAGGCCAGGTGTGATCAGCAAGATCAGCTAAGGCAGGACGCGTCAGGTCGGCTTCCCCTACTCCTCATAACATTACGCTCAACTAAAAGCAAAGTATAAGTAATTTAACTGTTAAAAAAATCTGTTTAAAAAACAAAACAATAATAGGATAAGGTAAATTGACACAAACGGTTATCATATCACCACAGTTCAACATAACAAACAAGAACATCACAGTGGAACCTCTTAAGTGGAACACGCTTAAAGTACAAAAAAAACAAAAACAAAACAGAAGTTCAAACGACTGTCATGCATGACGTAATATTCGCTTCAGCTCTGCAAAATCTCGTTCATAACAATAACAACATTAGATGAACGGAATGTACGCTGGAAAGTGGGCTGCATTTTGTCTTTAGGGGAAGCGACTCACCTCGTAGTAGACATTCGTCACTAAAATTAAGAGTGAATTCACTTTTTGACTTTGTATTAAACTTGTATAATGGTTAATTGTGTTAAAAAATAATTAAAACATTGCTGGTACAGTTAATACTAGGGATGTTCGACACCATTTTTTTTCTCACCCATACCAGTAGGAGTACTCAACTCCTGAGTAGTCACTAATACCGATATCACTTGTACTTTATATACATTAAAAACAAACAAACAAACAAAAAAACCCCGACATCATTTTAAAGGAAGATCACAACATAGCATTTCCCCTTAAAACTGCATGACATTAACGGCAGTTTTCTACCCATCTTATTTCTAGTTCCTAATTGTAAAACGGCTACAAGAGGACGGCTGATACTGGTACCGGCACCCGTCACGAGCAGAAATACTGATAAGGCCAGGTCTTGGTACTCGTCCCTAGTTAATGATACATGTTTTACACTGGCAGGAATGGATTCATTCCTTTTGGATTGTGTTCGACTTTAGGTTCCACTGGGTTTAAAAATAAACAAAAGGACAAATGACCAGTGCAGAAAATGCAATTGTCTATTCAAGTTACTACAGCTTATCAGTGTGCATTTTTTTCTGAATTATACATATTTAAAAGTTAAATGCACTTTTGCAAATGACTAGTGTGACGTTTTGTTTTTAAAATTGAGGGCATTTGTGTACACATTAGAGTTTTTGAAAAGGTGAAGTCACCCCCCATTCCAAAAAAATTCTTCACAATATGTTATATGTGACCTCACCATTCTAAACATGACATTCTGATTAATATAACATTTGTGAAATATGAGTGAAGCAGCAAAATCCAGCCGTTTTTATCCATCTCAGGGGGCGGCCATTTTACCACTTGCTGTCGACTGAAGATGACATTGATGTTACTCATAGCTCAGGCAACGACCAATCACAGATCACCTGCTTTCTGAAGCTGAGCTGTGATTGGTTGTTACTTGAGACCTGAGCAACACAACCAATCACAGCAACAGTGATGTCATTTTCAGTCGACCGCAAGTGGCAAAATGGCCGCCCCCTGAGATGGGCAAAAACGGCTGGATTTTGCTTCATAACTCCTATTCCACAAATGTAATATTAGTCAGAATGTCATGTTTATACTAGTGAGGTCACATATAACATATTATTGTCAAGAAATGGTTAAGGTTGACTTCCACTTTAAAAAGTGCGGCAACTGAATTAGGTCAAATTAGAATGCTTGATTAATCAAAATGAATTCAGGTTATTTTGCCTCGGTCCCATCAAGTCACCTCAAGCCCCCCCATCTCTTCATTCTTTACGTAGCAAGACCCGGTCACGTCAAGCATGTGTCGCTCGTCGTAGATTTTTTGACCCAATGATTCGACTTATCAGTCTACGTTATGAGAGATGCCTTGCGAGAGAGCGCAACGGGAGCTTGGGCGACTACGTCTATGGGAGGAAGCAGAGCAGGAGAAGTTGAAGAGAGCAGCAGCCACACAGAACATGGACAGAGCGTTTACCTGGCCCTGTGCTCTGTGGGTACGCCAAGTAGCCGCCTCTTCCACGGGCCCCCCTACCTGAGCCACGCGCTGCTACTACTGCCGCCGCCGCCACCGGTCCGTATGCCGTCGCTGGGAAGCCTGCGGGCACACACACACACACACACGCACATACACACACATGCATCATTTGCTGCGTATGGACGAGTGTGTCCCAGAGCTATGGGAGAATGTTGACACCAGTACTGAGCTGCGGGATAAAACTAGCTGTCAGAGGCAGGGGCTCGTGTCAGTGCGATATCTATCAGCACACGCCGCCGACCTCAAGGTCCACACACAGTGTGAAAAATAGCCTAGAGCAACTCACTTAATATAGAGCGCAAGTGATTGTTTAATCAGCTTGAAAATATTTGTGATGTATGAATAAATTATATCAGCAAAAGTTCATTGGGGGCCATAATTTTACATCAGAGCTCCTGGGGGGCCACATAGCACCACTCACTTCCTAACCACATGCAATTTTAAATATGGACAAAATATGTGCTTCCATGTGCAAAATATGTGCTCTTAATATATAATATTTAATTTTTTATCATACATTTTTCAATACATGTATAAAAGATGTATTTTCCTTAACCCAACAACAAAGGGTTTGAAGCAAACAACAAAATAACTCTTGCATCAAAATTACTGTTCAAGGACGGCACAAAACTACTGACAAGAAAGTGCAAGAACTCATTTTTATTCATGTTTGTCCTGCATATCATTCAAAATCCGTAAAAAAAATATTAGGCCTCCTCATATTGTACTGTAGGGTAATATAAGATCAAGTGTAAGTGTTTACTGTACTTTAATTTATTTAACTCAATCTCATTATTTAATTCATCTCCTATTTTTTTTTCTCCCTCTATTTAATTTTTTTTCTCATAGAAAAACATATATTGTGTCTTCATCAGCTTTTTGTGAAGAATTTCTTGGGTGAAAAAAAATATGTAAATAAAATAAAAATAAATTATCTAATCTGATTCCATACATTAGAATGAACATCATTTACATCGCTACAGGAAGTCTAATTTATGAAAAAAACAAACAAAAACAAAAAAAACTAGAATGACAATGATCTTTTATGCACTAGAAATAATGCATCTTTATTCATCTTTACATGCCAGCAATTCATTTAAGGCAGAACAGTTAAACGCGCTTCGACAAGATGGCAGAAGTTGCATTTCACTTAAATATACAACATAATATGGCTTGGCTTCCTGCGAGTTTATCAAGTTTGTGTTCAACTAACCAGGACCAGATTTCACACAGATGAATCAAATTTGTGAGTAAACTGAGACCGATATTATCATTATTTCATTATGAACACTTTTAGTGCCATTTTTGTTTGTTGATGTATTATTTGATTTTTCCAGTGTAAAATATGATCTTAGTTTAATAGAAGTTGGGAGAAAACTCGCCGAATAGGATCCAATATTAACTACAAAAATAAACATTGTTAAAAGAAATTAAAAAAAGCACTATTTTCTTTGTAGAAGCCCATTTTTGATCCAGTCATCTAATTGCATCTCATTAGGTGCAGCTGTATCTCATGAATGGCCGATAGAAATGAATGACAGCAATTTCCAGTGGGGTGATTGTATTAATTAAGATATTACTGGATATGTGCATCATCTCCCTTCATAGTAGATCACTGTCAAAGTGAAAATAGTCAAATTCTTATTAAACTACAAATCTGTGAATAAAACTGGCTTTAGGTGTGTTTGCAAATTGCACGTGGCTGATTAGATTAATGAAATGACGTTGCCATGGGGGGTGTTGATGTCACACGCTCGTATGAAAGATTACAACCACCTCTGAGCCGCACAGCCGCGTGCGCGATAGTCCTACCTCTGGGCGCAAACCCTGCATGTTTTGTTCTGGAGCGACTGTGCCCCCCCCCCCCCCCCACCCAATTACTGCCAGCTTGTGAGGACTTTGAATCGAGCGCCGTAATTCACGAGGCAAAACATTGCAGCTTTTTGTTGTGGGTTCATCAAGTGGGAGATCAATTGTAGTTTTGGAGTATGTGAACAGATGGAGACATCTGTTGTATGATTTGTCATCAAGAGCGCATTCAAATCTGGTCTTTTGTTCCCTGTTATGTGAACATGAAGTAATCTATGAAGTAATCGAACGACAACTAATGCATTGTTCGAATGTTTAGAATGCTCTAATGAAGTAAAGACATCAATAGGGTGTAAATATGAATGCAATTCTTTGGGATCAAATTATTCCCAACAAATATCAGCCTGGTAATCAGGCTGTAATTAATCCAAAGCAGTATCAGTGAATTGTAATTACATTGTTGGGACTTAATGAACATAGTAGCAAGAGGTGGGTGACAGGAGCTGGTCCATGCCCAAGGCCCGGGCTCTTCTTTCAACACAGGAATGGCATGTCATTAGCGCTGGTGATGAGATTCCTCACTCTGGGCTTCACGCCGTCGACGCCTAATCAGCCTCCTAAAATTATCTCCACAGGATATGCTTGCCTCTCTTGCAAAGAAATGAGCTTCAAATCCTCTCAATTGGAGTTGTTCCTGATTTTTGAAATGAATGTGTGCGGAATGTGTTGTGTGCACGCCATGTCTCTCGCTGCCCTCACTCTTGGGTCACAAATAACCCAGCTTGGATCAAAAATGGACAGACCCAACCTTAGATGAAATTAATAACCCAAAAAGCAACTCAATTATGGAATTTTTTTGTGGGTTATTCATTTAATTTAAAGAAACCCAATTTTTGGATCGCTTTCTGGGTCATCAATTTGACCCAATTTTTTGGGCGAAAGAACTCAAAAAATACTGGTCGGTTCAATTTTGACACAATTCAATTGGGTTATTCAATTAGCCCAAAAAGGTGGATCAAATGAATAACCCACAAAGCAAACCAATTTTTGGTGGTGTTTTAAGGGTTACTGATTTGACCCAACTTTTTGGGTTAATTGAATAAGTGGTATGGATAATGGATGGATGGATGAATGAATAAACCCAACTGACTTGGGTCAAAAAAATGAATCAACGCAACTCTTTGAGTTACTTAGCCCAAAGAAAAGAGTCACATCAAATTAATTACCTACAAAAGTAACCTAATTTTTGGTGGGGATTTGTGATTGATTCAATCAAATTAAATAACCCAACTGAATTGGGTAAAAAAAAAGAAAAAGAAAAAAAGTTTGAATTATTTATACCCCAAAAAGTGGGTCAAATAAAATTAATAACCAAGCAATTTGGTTTTGGGGTTGTTTTGGGATTATTAACTGTACAATCCAATTGAATTGGGTCAAACATAAACTTTTTGAGCTATTTAAACCAAAATGTTGGGTAAATTTCATTAATACCTTAATAACCCACAAAGAAACCAATTTTTGGGTTGTTTTGTGTGTTATCCATTTGGACCAACTTTTCATGTTAGATGAATAACCCAAAAAGTTGGATTGGTACATTTTATTTATTTATTTTTTTAACCCAATTTAGGTTAATTTTGACCCTTTTTCTTTCTTTTTTTACAGCTCTCTTCCGAAGACGGTGACGTGGACGCACAGGACACCTCGGAGGATTGTTTTTTTTTTTCCCCCGAAGCGGCGGAGGTGACGGGAGAGGCAGCAGGTGACCTATTTCTGAGGCAGCCTCTGAGTGCTCGTCCATGAAGAAAGGCTCGCACAAACGAATGATGAAATGGAGGGGATGGAAGAGGAGGTGAGAGAGCAGGGTCAGACGAGCCAAAAAACACATAGCTTTTCATTAGACGGCCGAGAAGGAGGTAATTCACAACTCCGTCGACACAATATGACCATGACTGTGCGTGTTGGGTGCGAGATGCCATCACGCTGTGAGCGGCAAGATGGCCGAGAAGACAGAGAAATACAATTTCCACACACGGCTCAGGAGAGAATAATGTAATAAAGCGGCACAGTGAGTAAAGAAGTAAAACAATCATAAAAAGACAATAAAAAAAGGCTACTAAAATCTGCCACTTGAATGCTACCGAAACAGCTCAAATGAGGCTGTCCACCTCTTTTCACAAACGCAATACTAGCGCAACCATGCATTTCCACTTATAGCATCCCAGCGTATGCCGCACAGAACAATGTTTCATGCATTTCCCTCTCCCTCCCCTCCTGCCATTGTCACGACACCCCAATAGACCCACTGGCTTGGAAGTTAGTTGCGAGCAAAGTTGTGGTGAGAGATTAACTTTGCAGGATTAGGTGGGTTAATTAATAGATGGCTGCTGCTCATTGTTTTGTGCTCACGCTGTAAGAAGCCACCCAAGAGAAGCGCTGCGGCATTAAATCAATTTCATGGCCCTTTTATTACTGAGGAGATAAAGCCAATATTTAGCTTTCAATTCTTCACAATTATTGGGCCCCTGCTTTGCCACTTGAGTGGCTGCACTTGGCTGGGGACAAGGACACATCTGTTTATGAGCTACGCAGGCCCGGGGGCCTTGGTGTCCGCACTCGGGGGAACTGTCCTCAGCTTTTCCCTGCACGAGCCCGCAGCGCAGAAATTCAGCAATCATCAGGAGTGCCACGGAAATGAAGAAAAACTGGACCCAAATAAAGACGGGCACACTGGCAAATCTTATCCACCTCTTTTCTACAAGCAAAATCTTTCCCCGCCAGGGAAAGATGAAAAGGCTAAATGAATATATACATTTGTTAAACACAGCATTGGGAAAAACAATCTTTATGGTACTTTGCTTCACAGCATAGGTGGATAAAGCAGTTTAAAATTTTTTATTAATCACTTAAACGAGGTGATACAATTCAAGTGGTTGCTAATTTAATGTAAAATCAGAGATACTGCTGACAGAATAATGATTGAAATGTAATTAAACATTTTGCAATCAGGACTTCTGTTAACAATCAGCGTCATAAAACATGGTAAATATGTTTAAAGAAGCACTGTAGGCTAATCAGAATGCACTCATCCATAAATGAGTACGAGAAAGAAGTGGTCCACGGGAACACAGCACGATTAGTCACGGCTGTCACTGTTCATCATCGACTGGATCACACAAGGACACAAACTGCCTGCCACTAAACACATTTGGCCTTTTCTGACATATTATTAGGAATGTTCAATACCGCTTTTGTCAGACCGATATCAATAAGTACTCATCGGTACCATACCGATAACTCGTACATTTGATACGTAACATTTTGAAAATTTCTAATCTGGACAAGCACTATGAGAACGCCCTAATGAAAGTCCAGCATAGTTATCTGTTTCTAAAAGGTCGGTGACCCCTGCTTTAGAAAATACATTTCGATGAAATCAAAGGTGAGTCTATCTTAAGAGGTTGAACTCAATTACGCTGAGTACTTATGCTCAGACAACACAGTGCTACACGGAATTCAATGAGAATTACAACCCAAATAGAAAGGCATAATATAAGCCAACAAATGGCTCACTAAACGTAATTATGTTTTATTATTGGTGACATCATGTGAATGACTAGGCGCTGCAGTGTTGGGGTCCTACACTAAAAGGTTTATTGAAGAGCAACTCATTTTTATGGTTGGAAAAAGACAGTGATGGAGAGCCAGTGTCAAAGCCCCTCTTGACTTTCTTATGAACAACTCACAGAGAGTCCATAAATAGCAGAGGTAGCCAACTGCTACTTTCCTCAGAGCACACGTCAATCATGAGGCTGCATGGATTTGCAATTTGAACAAAAAAAGACGATAATCTCTTGACTGTGTGTCAAAATGAAAGAAATGGCATTTGTTACACAACAGAAGTCCAATTCAGTATTCACCTCCCGGAAACAGCCACTAGTAGATGTGAGTGAAGAGTTTTCATCTGTTTCAAATGCATCGACCAACACTGGACTAGAATTGCTCAACTTGGCATTGCAAATCATGTAGTTAGGACGCTGACTGCCATCGTTCAACTCAACTATATTTATAGAGCACTTTAAAATAGCTATTTTCTGAAAATGGAACCCAGGGGCAGCAGATACAATGAAAACAGGAGAGGGCCCAGAATTGAACCCTGTGGAACACCATGTATACATGCAAATTAATCTTGCACATATTCGTCCGACCACTTTCTTATCTTGCTTGACATAGTTAGCATGAAGGGAAATTAAAAATAATATTAAAAATAATAAAGAAATCACATGACACACCTGGGATTTGTACTGTCAGGTACTTGTGGAGGCTGCCAATACCAACCATCGATACTTTAGGAAGAACAAAAAAAATCTGACATCAAGTCCTCATCGGCAGTAGTTGCATCATAAATTGAGTCTATCCTTCCCTCCTTCCTCTCTTTAGTTTTTCCTCTGGTCTCTTGAGATCTCTTTAATTTGTTGGAATTTAGAGGTTTCTGGGGTTGGCGTAAGACTCTGATTTTGTAACCATGTGGAAGGCAGGAAGTGTTTGGTCGGTGCTGGATTTTACTTTGATTTATCTTTCTTTTCTTTTTATCTTTTTCTCTGGTTTCCTGACCGTCTGAACCTCACGACTCTGGCAAGACTCTGAAGTATCCGGTTAAGGTGAAGGGTAATGGGATTTTTATTAGGTTTTAGGTGAATTAATGAGTATAAATTTACACGTATTTGCACGCACGCACACGCACGCACGCGCACGCACGCGCACGCACGCGCATACGCGCACACACACAAACGCACACATACGCGTAAAAAAAACAAAAGAAAAAAAAAGTCTTTAGTCACAATTTTTTTTATCACTGTGTTGAAATGAAATTTTATATACCAAAAGTACTATAGGTATCAGTACTCAGTATCAGTATTCAAAGAGTGAATACTCGTGCTGGTATCGGTCTTAAAAAAAAAAAAAAAAAAAAAAAACACGCGGAAAGTGGTTAAAACACTTAAAATAGTCATGCTAAAATCAAAATGTTTCAGGATAAAGCAAGACATTTGCACACCACTGCAAACAGCAGCCAAACTAAGTAAACATGAACTCAATATCTTAAAAACTGTCACTCTATACACCGAGAGTATCCGTATCCTTCCATCCCTACCTGTTAAAAGCCTTAAGCCAAAGTAAAAATTCATTTGGCAAAGCAGTTAAAGGTCATTCCCAGCAGTGTGCTGAAGGGGCACAATGTACACTGTGCACATGCAGCTCTGTATTTGTGACAATGACAGGGCCTTTATGGCCAAAAACGTTTTCCTTCTGGGCACGCCGCGTCTTTTCTTGCAAGCACACACATTTGCGAGTCTTTGTGTAGTGCAGCGAGCAGCAGGGTTGCTGGTGATCAAATAGTTTCTGGTGTCAAGACTTCCTGGATTGTTTTGCCGCCGAGTGCCTACACAGGCTCGGAGTCCAATGTTTTGTTTTCAAAAGTGTCAAAGCAGTTGATGTCAGAATGTGAAAATGATGTGATTGGTGACACTTTGTTGCTCATGTCAGCATTTCACGTCATACTTGAAAATATAAAGTATAGCTAAATCCAAACAAATCCTCAAAATGTGACAAAAGCAAGTCAGATAACTTATCTTCAAGCATGAATGGGCAAAGGCAAGATGTATTGCTTGCTTGCTTGTTTGGTGTTTAGCAGGATTAGCAAAAAACAACATTAATTGTGTCAATGTTCTCAGGAAAACCCCATTGAGTACTCGGTTACAAAACAAAAAGAGGTTGGATTTTAACTAAATTGCAAATGAGTGTCACACAGTGACATTTATTAAAATTTTGGCTGTTTTGGTCACAATTAGAATTGGACTTAGATAAGTGCATGATCGCATATTCGTTTAGTTTACCTTTTAACCACCGAATCCATTCAAATGGCTTATTTCTGCTGAAAAACGTGTCATAGACAAAAAAATTGAAAAATCCAATTTAATCAGAATGCCAAATTAAGTACACCGACTGTTTATAGAACTTTATCTGTAATTGATAGTCAATCTGGTGAACGATGGTTCAGCTGCTAATAATAAATGCTATCTTGGTCAACGTACCCACCATTATCCAACCTTTTCAAGCTAGCTGTGCTGTTTACCTCGCAGCAGTCTCACATTGTAACATTGTAAAACTGCTGCCAAGAAAGCTTAGCAATAGGTCTGACCAGCTACCACAGCAGTAGGCTAGTAGGACTACATTTCCCATGATTCTTAGGCATGGAAGCAGGATGGTCGGAAGTCATATCAGAGTTGTTTTTTCCCAGTTCCGACCAAAGTAAACAGCCAAAATGGCGGATAGTGGTAAATTGTTTTTTATTTTGGTCCTCAAAACTAAGGTGTGTTGGTAGGTGGAAAAATGGAAACCCTGTAGGACTCTGGCCCTCGAGGACCGGAATTGGGGAACCCTGCCTTACGTGAAGTTATGTTGTTTTATGTTGAAGTTTTATACTCAAGTAAATTGTGTTTTATCATTTACAGTCTGTGTTTCCAAAGGGGAAACCGTTGTAGAGTGACATCACTCAGTCCGGCGGTGAAGTCGGGGTCGTTCCAGTCGGCACTTCCTGGTTTGAATTCGGAGAAGTCCTACTTCCGACCATCCTCGAATGCAGCATTAGATTAGTCATACGAATCACTATGACAACTGTGTGATTGACATACACCTGGCTCAAACAATTGGCTTTCTGACTCGACTCTGCGTAGAAACTGGACAAAACAAAACAACGGCAATGGTGAAATCCGCCAAGACTTGGGACACAAGCCTCAAAACCGGGACTGTCCCGTTAAACAGAGACATCTGGTCACCCGAGCTCACCCTCCTCACTGGAGTTGTGTGTTCCAGCCAGTGCTCTTTAGCTGCTCAGACATTTCCCAATGAAAACTTGCTTCCTTATGCATCAATAAGGTTCTCCTTTGTGCTCTGACAACAGCTTGACTGATGTTAATGTAATCTGCACTGTTCTTTGGCCCAAAACTGCCAGCAGCAGCTCACCCGTCATTGACAAAAGAACTCCATCAGTCACAGAGCACTCCACTTGCTTCTGCTTTAGGAAGACTGTCAACTGTCTAACACATAGGGCGAGCTTGGGGACAGCTGCTATTTCTATGGCGGCTCTATGGATCAAGTAGCCTCTGGCTGCATCTTGACAGCTGCCTGAGAGAGATGGAGTAAGGTTCGGGCACACTATTAACCACAATTACTCGTTAGCATCTGGACTTGCGGTACGCTGCTGCAGCAATGCGATCATGACTCGACGGATTTGGCGTCCTGCAACGTCATCCTTTTTCAAGTGTCAAGTTTCCTTTTCTGACACGTTGGATGAGCTCCAAAATGCAGATGGATCGCGCTTAGGGCCGCACTTAGGCGACAAGGCATCCGGGGACCGTTCCAAGTTTTGCCAGCGTGCTGGGGGCAGCGTCGCGCTGGCTGCACAAGGAGACCGACTCCGATGGGATGGCGGACAGTTATTAGTGTGGTCTCAGAGCTTTCGCCGCATTTAGCAATGTCTTGGGAGTGCAGTGAACCAGTGCAAGCTTGCTGTCGAAAGGCTCATATATCCGGCTTGAATTGACGCTCAGGGCTATGGCATAGCTTGTTAAGCACTTCCCACGTAACGCACGGTTTGCTTGAAAAGGTGGAAGCCATGCAGAACAAAAGGTTAAAAATATTACCTCCCGTGTCACATACTGCCTTCACCTGGGTTTTTTTTCTGTTGTTACAGGATAGTACGATTATATAAAGGGAGGCCAATTGGACAAGGACAAAAAACAGGCCAGACACACATCAAATGGATGTCCATAATACTAAACTAATATAACATCTGAAAACTAGGGATGTTCGATACCATGTTTTATACTACTTAATTCTTGGCACTCAATAATACCAATACCAAGTACTGATACCACTAGTACTTTTGATACATCGAATTTCCCAAAAAACAATGACAGATACTTTTCAAGAAATATCTATATAGCTCTATACGTGAGTATGGGTAACTTGAAATAAGGCCTGATATGAGCGCCCGTCACTAATTTTGAGAATCTCATCCAGCTGCTTAAGAAGGGTGAAGTACGAGATGGGTGCGTACCAACACCAAGTTGGGCCAATACCGGTCTTATTTAATGGCATCAAGTACGCTTTACATGATGAGAATTTTTTTGACCGATCACTGATCAGTGAGTAAAAAAAAAAAAAAAAAAAAAAAAAAACTATCACCAATCACTGATTCGATCACAAGACGATGCAATGTATCTATTTAAAGTACTTTTATATTTACTCGAAAGTCGACCACTGCTATAAGCGGGGGACAAATGGAATGGCCCTGCACATGAATAGTGAAAACCTATCGAATAATTGACATAAATTGAAATGCATTGGAAAAAAAAATTATTCTCCAAAAAAACGCTACTAAACCGAATATGCAAATTTTTTGTTTTGTTTTTAATAGCGCCGATAAATGACATCATTGATCAATCGGGCTAATTAAGACATTACAGCCGATCCCCGATTTTGCACAAAATGCTAAATATTGTCAGATCCCGATCCAGTCGATCCGATTAGTGTAAAGTTTAGTGTTTAGTTCTCCTGGAGGCTGCAGATACCAAACAATACTTAACGCTACAGACAGTTGGTGCTATACCACGATGGTTTGACAAACTGGCAAATCATCATTTGCTTCATAAAGAAATGTCTTTGTTCGCAATATTTTGTTACTGTGTTAAATGAAATGATATATACCAAGAATAGCCTAGTAGAAGCAGCGGTATTCTGTATCTGAAACTCAAAAAGTTACTGGAATCGGTCTGAAAAAACAAGTATCGAACGTCCCCAAAACGTCAATAAGTTGTATCACTGCAAACTACAACATAATAATAAACAATGATAAATTACTGCCTCTGTCAGTGAAAAACAACATTGAATTTTATTTATTTATTATACAGTTTAGCTTGCTAGCTTGTTTAGCTAAATTTAGTTTTGGCTTAGTAGGATGCTCAACAGTGTTTTTCACAATCATTTTAAGATTTGGCTTAAGTATTTCACATGTCCTTGATAGCAGAGCCATGTTATGATTTTGCCTGCCTCGGCACACGTACCTGAAAACTGTAGAAAAAGGGAGTCTGTTTCGCATGTTCACGATGTGCTTGCGACGTTCACTGTCATCCGTGCAGATATTAGCATCAAGTAAGCTGAAATGACACCTCACGTTTGAGGCGTGAAAATGCAAAGGCGAAGTCTGGCATGGGAAACAGACTCACCGTGTCGCTCGACAACAGGAGAGCAATTCCCAAAATAATTCCCGTGTTCATCTCAGTATTCGTGCTCACACTATGAAGCAAGATTTTTTTTCACGGCGTCAAAAATAGCGGCAACATTCAGAAGTATATAAATGCTAATCTGCTGACATCCAGTTAGAAGTGGACTGACATGACACACTGAGCCATTGTCATAATTATCACTGTAAATGATATGTACACAAAAATACAGGGTCTATCAGGTCAAAGTTCAAATCACAACATTTTAAGCCACTTTTTCTACTTTTACAGTTTTCAATTAATCATAAACTTTTCCGGGAATACTTATCAATGCTCGAGCAGACACGATTGCACGATGGCTATTGATTGCAAATGACAAGCTAACAACTATAAATCCGCCAAATCCAGCGCACAGGTGAAGCCGGGGGAATTCGCTTTGAGATGGAGGCTGGTGATCGGTGAAACAAGTCTTTCAAGCGTGCCGCTCCAGCCCATTTCGGGGGCCCGAAAGATGGAATGAGACAGATGAAGTGTGAGGAGCGGAGACGAGTAGAACAGATGAACGGAGGAGGGCAGCGGCCATCTCGGCGGCAAAGGAAGACAAAGAGGGGAAATGACATCCAATGAGAAATTTAGAGGGAGAAATAAGGCCAGAACACCAGTGTCCAATTCACTCTTGCGGAATTCTCTAAGGCGCTGGATAAAAATAGCCGCAGCTCCATTAGAGCACACTCTAATGCACCTTTAAATACACGCATGTGTTTATAGTACTACAACAGGGGAAAAGGTCATATATAAAATGGTCGGCATAACTCGAAACGCATGTATTCCACTGGGCATCCTATAGTTATTTATAACACTGTATTTCAATCATAATACTATAAATTTCAAAATTTTTCAATTTATCGACAAATAATCCACAAAGTAATCGTTTAGAGCTTTTGTTTACTTAAATTGTCCAAATATCTGAGTTCAGCCTTTCACCAGTAATTATTCTCTGATTTCTGTCATCTTCATTATTGTTTTGTGTTTACTCACAAAAAGACATTTGCTTTTGCTTTGGAAAACAATGAACGGACCAGGAACTGAAAAATGTTCAAAAAGTTTGGTGAGTACAACATCAATCACTATTATGCGGTATTGCTTAATTGTTTAGTTATTTAAACCACAAAACAATAGAAAGATGGTCAATACCTTTTTTTTCAGACCGATGCCAATACAGGTTCTCAGCTCTTCAGTAGCCATCGATACCAATACCAAGTACTGATACCATTAGTACTTTTGGCACATAAATATCCCCCCCAAAAAAACAATGACAGATCATTTGAAAGAATGACCTACATAACCCAATACAGCAAATTTCCTTAAAATTGCATGAAACTAATGGTAATTTTAAATGATAGTTTTTAATTTTGTTCAAACGCGACATTTTGCATACAATACGCAATAAAATGAATTTCAAAGAAATTAATAAAGAAAACTCCCAATCAAAATATGTGCTTATAAAACTTCTGTTTAAAGAAGACAGTAAAGTGCAAATAATTTAATTCAATACAATAGTATTACAATACAAAAGTATTCCAGGTGTCGACATTGGTGCAGATGCCGGTCTTATTTCAAGGTATCAGCGGCTGATATTAGAAGAAAAGAATATAAAATTGCCATTAATTTCACACAATTTTAAGGAATAATGTGATATAATATAATATAATATAATGTGATGGGATATATAGTTATTTCTTTAAAATGATCTGTCATTGTTTTTTTGAGGGGGGAAATGTGATGTATCAAAAGTACTTGTGATATCAGTACTTGGTATCGGTGACTACTCAAGAGTTGAGTACATGTATCGGTCTGAAAAAGAGTGGTATTGAACAGGGCTGGACTGGCACAAAAAAAAATGATGAAAAAAATGGATGGATGGATCCATCGGCGCAGAAAGAGACCGGCCCACCGGGCATCTGCCCTGTATGCCAGATGGCCAGTCCAGCCCTGGCATTGAACATCCCGCTCGAAAGAACGAGATGCCCGTTTAAGTGTGTTGATTGCTCGAAATCCAAATAAAAGGCTGACCTGCGTTGTTCTACGCACATAAAACAAAAGTGAACCATGAATCCAAAATATCACCACAGAGGGATAAAATAATGTCGCTATCAAATGTTATACTGTGGTAGTGATTGCGACATTGTATATGAGTTTTTGTCAGTAGTATTTTGATTCTATATTCGTCCGTAAATACAGTAATGCGGCGTATTATTGGAGCATATTTCATTCCAGAAGCTTCATTTATTTCCTGTCAGTGGATGACAGTAAGAGGGACAAGCCAGCGGAAATAAGTCTGTTGATAAGTCACAGCAGAGGCGTCGACGCACACTGCCGCCTCCTCACAGGCGGAGGAGGGCATCCTGTCACGGAGGGGAAACCGTGACACCACTTCACATGGCGTCCCATTTATAACCCCTCGCGCACGCACAAACACGTGGAGACAAATTAACAAAACAAAAGAACAATTACGTATCAAAAAAAAAGCCACCTAGCAAGACATCTTTTAATCTCCAGACTGACAAGTATCCCATTGTTGTCATCTCCCGGCGCTACTTTGTTGTTGTTGAAAGCATCTCGGGTTTGTTGTTATCAAAGGCATAAATCACAGAGCCGAGGAGAGCCAGGTGGCTTTCATATGAACTGCCGCGCAGATGCTCTCGTCTCACCTTTCCTCTCAGCGCCACGCAGCTACGGCGAGCGCCAAACATGTGCCTCGCGCAGAACGCGGGCCGAGCCGGCGAGGGAAGGGTAAGAACGTTTACACGCCGTCGAATAATTCAATTAGAAGCCGGCTAATCCAATGTGTATATTATTGCAAATCTTGTGTAAACACCTTCACCAGGTTATCTTACTCGCATGCAAGTCGTAATCGGAGGGAGCAGAACTTGATTAAGATAGCCGGGGTGCTTGTCATTCATTGAAATTAACCTTGCTATGTGTTTGTCTGCTTTCCGTCGCTTTGGATTCGACGCACGCAGTCCAACACATTCGCACGGGGAACGGGAGGGCGCGCTGAGGAGAAATTACAACTAAAGACTCAAATCAAACATTGGATGACATTAGTTACACCTTCCAAATCTAAAATGAGAGGCAATACAAGAGCTGTTAAAAAAAAAAAAAATCAATAACGCCCAGTTCTGACACTAAATCTACAAATACATTTTACGAGTGTTTTACACGCTGGTGCGATTTGCGAGCGCCACATCTTGTGAGATTTTTGAGATACAAACGTGACTGACTGGGCTGCACCTAACAATTGTTTTAATAATAGATAATCATGTGTTGCTTATTTTGTCAATTAATTGGATAAAAAAGCAAAAAAAACAGTTTTAGTTTCCATCCCTTCATTGAAAAACAGGATATTATTTCGAATTGACAGTGCACAACAAAATTAAGATTCAGTTACTGGTTTGTTCAGGCAAAATATATATATTTTTTTGTCAAAATAAAAGCAGATAATTGTAAATGTCTTATTATTATTTTTTAAAATATATTTCTTAACACAAAGATAATGGGCTCTCCGAAAATGAGACTTCAGTTGGCCGGGAAGTAAATCGGCTGTGTTCACTCCAACAACGGCATAAACTTTTTAACTTCCAAACAGTCTGCTTGATGAGGGGATACAGAAATCAGATAATACTACATTTACTTTCCAGAGGCTGAAATTCCGGGCATTTGGGCAATTTTAAATTAAACAAGCTCTCTTAACGATTATTACAAAAATATTTAGATTAATTAGATAATCGATTGGATGTCAATTAATCATTGCTCTCCTGTTCCAGTGAAAAATGGGAGGAATGAAGTTCACAAACAAACAAATGGGTTTACAATCACAATTTTCTGAGAAATACACCCTGAACTGGTTGCTAGCCAATCGCAGGGCGCAAATGTATTCATATTCAAATTTTACAATACGGTGGCTTTTTCATTTATTAAACATATTTCGGAGGTTGAACGAGATAATTGCCATTTAAATATTTGATTTACAGGACTGCCATGGAATAAATTCAACTTGAAAGTCAAAGCACAACTGCATTGTACTAACATTGTACTACCAAGAGTCATACTCGGTATCTGTGTAATGGCTTTCGACACAACTGTTTTTTTCCTGCTCACACATCTGCTCGACTCGGATTCAACCACAATAAAACAGCTTTATTTTTACCGGTCTACAGCCCTAATCTCCCAATATTGCACCCATATAACACATAGATGTAGGTTACAGTTCTAATGTTGGGTTAGTAGCAGTATATCTCACGGTGCAAACGGCTGCGCGAGTAATGAGTTTCCAACCGAGCCAGTCAGACAAGCCACAACGGCAACTTTAAGCTGCAGTTCGCTGAAATATTACAGCGTGCTTCAGCCCAAGTACGTATTATATCGCAGATCACAAAAAGCAATCCTACTCAATCTTAATTTACGCTGTGAATTTAACGTTAAAGATCTGAGGCTATTGATTCGCACTAGCTTGGTTAATTGGTATGGTCGTACATATATGTAACTAAATGGGTCGGTGTCAGTTTGTTTGCCCCATGTGCACATTGTCACCAAAGCGAAATGTTTCTTTGTGTAATGAAACCTATTTCGGCACACTGATCCTTTGCCATTAAGACTTTGTGAGTCTGTGATTGGAAATGGAAAAAAGTCAATTACAGAGGTGAAGGGAGCCCCGAGCTTGGCAAAAACCGGGCTTTATGTCAGTAATTGGGCCTGAGATGGCATACCTTTGGAAAGATGAGGTCAGGAAGGAGTTATATACGGCGAAATTTCAACACGCAATCCATCCGGGAGCATATAAAACATGTTGCTTAGGAACTACTATGTCCTTTCAGAAGGCGTGATGGTGTGTTTATGGACTGAGCTTGGGGTAAAAAGGCCACTTTGTCTCATCTACGCCTTGACAAGCTTGGGTGGAGATGTATAGAGTCCACTGCATGATGAATCCCTTTTACACACAAAGAACACATATTGTGTCAGAGAAATTGCAAGTGATGACCAATCTCCAAGTGAAAATGTCATCTGTCACACGGAATTGAGACTGCGGATTGCTTATACCAAAAGTATAAGTATGAGTATCAACACAGACACAGAAGCTACAGCTTCATGTTCTGGATGTGGCTGTAGAATGTCCATTTTGAAGTTTTCACATGGACACAATGATCTCTAGGCTATAGAATAGGAAGATCCAATCCTCATCTTGCACAGCTGTGCACAGTGTGACGATGTGTGGTAAGCGCAGGTGAAGAGCGGTGTTTGTTCCGGCACTTCGAAGTGACAAGAGCATGGGTTCTTTGTAGCTGAGTTGCAAGGCAGCATCAAAGAGGACAAACTAGGCTCTTGATTGAAGTGGAGCTGCACTTTGGACCTCGCCTTTGTACTCCTTCGCATGCACTTAAGTAAAAAGGAAACTTCCGTGCCGTGGAAGCCGTCATAACATCGCAACACATCTGCTTCGACACAATAATCAATATTAGGCCTACTCTCGGTTACTTTTGAACAACGGTTAAAGATGAAAGGGGGAGAGGAGTACTGAGGAGTATAAAAATGTATTACAGAACAGATAAGGCGAAAACATTCCAATTCATTTTGATTGTAGAAACACTAACACTGTGAAGAGGATGTGGTTTTGCTTCACAACCCTTAAAGCTGACCAAGGGCGGATTATTAGGTGACTTTAATAGGTTAAGACAGATGAGAAGACTGAAGATGTCTGACCTTGCAGTGGTTCTTATGTAACGGTCTCCTTAAGTGCATTGGACTGTCGAGCTCCTTCCCATGGCGGGATCAGAAAAGGCAACATGTCGCTGCAATCCACTTTCCCTGGACATCCCTTGTGATACTTTGGGTTTGAAAGGGCCTTGTGAGCTCAGTGAATCAGCTGTGTGATCCCAATGGAGCCAATCAAACTAATTAAACAGGACTACTTAAGCCTCCTCTCATTAGTGTCCAAGTAAACAGCCTTAATTTTATATGCATTTTAATGCCCATCACCCAGCTCTGAGAGCGGCAGTCGAGGCGACAGATGAATGATGAAGGCTGGTAATTTTCTGCTTGCAAGCTTATTAAATGTCATTTCAACCAGAGAAAATGTGTGTTTGTGGATTTATTTTGATCAGCAGAAAAACACTGTGAGTCAAACTTGATGATAGATGAAAATGAAAATAATAAAAAACGCTCACGTTGGGTTTTATAACTCTAAAGTATCCGTTACATGCCACGAGCACTGTTGCAAAATTAAAGGGTTAAACATAATATGGTGCATAAAAAAAATGCATTCACATGCACTTCCAGTTGATTGCAAAAGATATAGCCGACACGTTGCTTTTCAGCCAGAGCGAAGGCATGCAGAGGGTTGCGAGCTATCGCCATGAATATTTGCATAGGTGCGAGTATATGTCTGCACATGTCCGTCCACTGGGGACACGAGTGATGGGAGCGACTGGAGAGCTATTAGCACAGTCAGCAGGGGGGAGGGCTGGGAGGCTAGATGGAAAGGACGGGCCAACTGGGTAGAGATCTCGCAAGTACAAAACTCCCTGGGCCCGGAGCTTTCGAACAGTGGGTGGCATCAAAACAACGGTTGAGACGGAGCACGCACACACATATTCTCCTCTGTCTATTTCCATGCCCGTCCTCCTTTTCATCGCCATCTGATCTCCAGCGGCGTCCAAAGGTAGGAGTCAGTGGGGAGGCGAGACACCTCAAGGTTTACTTTCACATTTAAGACTTGATTAGCTCTTATTAGACAGGGTCCGACATGAACAGTGGCCAGATGTAGTATTCGATCCATATTTTGAGTTTTGCTCGTTACCCACGCTCTCATTCACTCACTGACGAAATGTGAAGTACGTTACTTGCGTGCTATTTGTAAGTCTACACATTTAGCTATTTCATCTTACATATATAATGATGAATTTCATTATGCAATGTTTTAAATCAGGGCCAGTGCCGGTTATGGTTCCCATTTAGTGGAATGCGTATTATAAACTGTGTTCTCTCTTCAGGATCGCCAAACCGACTTAAACTAAATCAGCATTAAATTGCATTCCTTCGTAGATACCGAGCACGCCTCCACCTTGTCGTAAATCTCATGTGTTAAAGGGATATTTGACTCATTGAGCCTTATTCAGCAGTAAAAAGTTAATATTTTCTACAGAATTAATTTGATAACTTAATTATTTTTCATGTACAATGGAAACAACTGAAACATACTCAATGTAACACGCCGCCGACGCTAGGCTAACGTCAAAATAAAGTTTACCAAGTAATACATTGACGGAAATGCAAATGGACGTAGTAGACTTTTACTTTGAAGTTGGCCCACCTTGTGGCATGATGGCGAGCTTGACTTCCCTTTTAGATGTTTAGGATTTCTTTATCGTATTTTTGATTAACATAGTAGTTGCGACCAACAACACAACGCTATCCCAAATTCATATTCAATAGTTAATACAGGATGCTAAGAAACTGCTAATTGATTACGCATTCATTGTATGGTACGGCAGAAGTCTCAGACATAAGTGGCTAGTAGCTAGCTGTTAGCATTACCAACAAGTGCCTGGCTGGTAGCTGGAAATGAGTTCGACAGCTGGTACCTGGCTTACTTTAATTGTTTCTCAGTATTCTGGACCAAGGCTACTTTGTAATTCACTCTCCTCCGAAGGCAGTATTGTGACCCATTTTGGGCTTTTTGATGGTTCTGACCAAGTCATTTCAAAATAATATTCTGCTATATACTGGTAATTAGAGGAAAGGAATGTGGCCTAGTCGATAGCAAGTGGCTAAATTAGTTTTTAAAGGTATTAATTATCACGTTAATTATAGACAAAATATTATCTTCTTACTGTTGAAAATGACTCAATGAGTCAAGTATCCCTTTAAGGCCAAGAAATGCCTGGTGAGCAGAGCAGCTTCTACATCCATATCCGTGCTCAATCAAGTTTGTGCCCGCTGTTGCGAACAGGCCGATGCATTGTTAGACTCCCTCAAAACACAATGCAGATGTACATAAAACATTTTTAGCGGCGATTAATGGAGAGCAGAGCTAATCTTAGAGCAATGTCGCCCCATGAGTGCACACAGAAGTAGACTAGGCGTGACATATAGTGCTGTCCAGTGACGTCACGGAAGCATACTCACTGCTGTCACTGGGAATGGAGTCATGGCCTGGGGAGCTCAGTGTTTGTGTATGTGTGAGTGTGCAGTCAGCATTACTTTAGAGACAGTGAGTCAGACAGACAGGAAAGCAGAGAGGCCCCTGGTAAAGTGCCTCCGTCGTTCGCGTTGAAGAGTCTTTGATTGTGTCTGTTTTATGCCTGTGTGTGCATGAGAACGAAATGCGATGGGCCTGGTCATTCAAGTGTATGAGCTCACACAACGCTCATTGTCAGGCCCTATTTTAAGGCTCGCGACTCATGAAGAGCTCTGGCCTCTACACAGCCATTGGGCTAATGATCAGCCTTGGCAATTAAAACCTATCTGTGAGTCAGAGTGGCATCAGGAGGGCCATCTGCTTCCAGCCCAGTAGCACTTATTCTGGCCTGTGGGACCACTTGCTGGGGTCACAGCTCGCCCAGCTTGTAGTGAGATGGTCACAGGATCCAAAGAACAATCTGCTGCCTAGCTCAAGTTCAGCTGGGACTTGCTCCGGAGACGGCACTGCTGCATACGCACAGAGGGACCTCTGTTCCGGAGCACATTGTTGCACACACCCGCGACACTGGTAACCTCCTCATCAGATCCAGACCAGTGACTTTGCCCACCTGTTCCAGTCGTGTTGCCAAGAAATTGGGCGGTTATTGTACTGACAAGGGGGAGAGAGGTTGTCTGGGCATTGAGGAAAAACTCTGGACATGCTGGTGATGACTGCACACGGTGTCCCAAATTACAACAGCGTTCACACTGGACTTAATGAGGTACATCTAGCAGAAAGTGAGATCAATTCGAAAAGAAATGCCACACTTTTAATGAGTGGAACTCATGGTGGCATGGCTCAGTGCTAGAGTGGTCATCTCACAATCCAGAGGCATGCCTTTGTGACCACATCGAAGTATCCTTGAGCAAGATACTGAACCCAGTTGCTCCTGATGCTGCGTCATCAGTAGGTGGATGAGTAGTCAAATATCAAGCGCTTTGAGGGCCTTGTAAGGTAGAAAAGTGCTATATACAAGTGAAGTACCATTTGTCTTATTCTTCAAAGTCTGCAAAACAAAAGTGGTTTTGGATGAAAGACCATAAACTGTACCACCTGGGAACCAGAATGCATGTATGCTATCTGTCCCGATCCATTAAGATTACATGTGCAACTTTGGCTTCAAAAGTTGAAAGCTCTATATAGTCCATGTCAGCATCTTTCCATCTCTCTGCAGCAGACAGGTGCAGAACCCTGGGAGGCTACCTGGTGTTTCAGGCCAATGCTTTGCAGTGACCTGTTGTGCATTTATCACATGCTCGGTTGGTTCTGCCCCAGTTTAAAGGGACATGCAACCCTAAGGAACCATCATGTCAGACTCACAGGTCAGCGGCTCTTTCCCTATATGCTACGTGCTGAGAAGACAGCTGTTCCGTCATTCCCCAGGATTGTGAATTACGGTCAGTAGTATCCTTTTAGAAGATACATACTAAACATCAACACCAGACAGTAATTGTGTAGGGAAAGACAATTTTCTAGGAAGTACTTCTGTTGGATAAACATTTATATGTATTTGCTTTGTGAATAGTCCCGACCATTCCTTTATTTGGGTAACATAAGTTTGTCAATTCCTTTTTACAATGGAAAATAAAAATGTAAACTTTAATTCATTCACGCCTTCTGCTATTTAAGTAACGTCTCTATTGACTAACCTGCTAACACGCTCTGCATTGGAAATACAAGGAACTGTTAAATATTGCACCTTGGCAAACCAAAACCAACTGAAGCATTAGGCGCAAATGTGGCTTGTCAACTTTCTTCAGCTTTAAAGTTTTAACACTGCCAGTAAGACCCCTTCAGTCTCTCATCAAAGGTGCTACCATTGATGTACACAACTGTAATTCTCATTGGCCATTCATGATAAATAGCCACAGACAATATTGCCATACTAGCAACAGCCTACTAAGCTAACAATAGCTTCATATAAACAAGCCAACGCTAGCCACGTGTGCTAGCTTAGTAGCATGGCTTGTTTGGAATAAAGTGTTAACACTATAAAACTAAATGTTACCGGTTTCAAGTTTTTTTTGTTTTTGTTTTGTTTCGTTAAATATACAATCAATTAAAAATCAAAAAGAGGTAATAAAATTACTTGTGGAACATAAACATCTTTTTACTAGTTTTATGCCCAGATGATTGATCACTCGTCACACATGCCTTCTATCTCTGGTTGGCTGTTCTTCGAAGCCAGAAACTAAAGTATTGGTTCGAGCTCACCTGCTACCCTAGTGAGGACTAGCGGAATACAAAATGGATTCTATAGAAGTCCTAATAGTGATTTAACATGGCAGTTTGTAGAAGGCATGTAAGCTGGAATAAGAATAGATAAACTCAAAAAGCTGCATCAATGCTAAAATTGCACACCGTGTGGTTAAAAAAGAACAATAAAATGTGAAATTCCAAAGCAAGTATCATTGGAAATGTGCTTGAACGCTGTTTCATGGTAAAAACATTTCATGGTATAAACACATTTTCTTGGTATAAAGGTAACCCGTAGTCCAAAAATTACCTGCAGTTATCCTCCCTCTCCCCTTCTTAATCATCGTTTCCATCTATTTTTCTGTTTAAAAGGTTGACTCAGAGGACCCATATTGCTGTTTGTCTGTCTTGACATCTGGAGTAGCTGAATGACTGATTGTAATGCGTCTCTCTTACACAGTCTGTCTCTCTGCCCTGATGGGAGCTTACTAACATCTTCATCTCTGCTTTTTCAGAGTAGCATAATGACCTCCAAGTAGCAGCCCTAATGGAACCATAATGGTCATTTATGCCGGGGGAGGCTCCGAGGGCACAGCTGTGGAGGCAGCAAGTTGCACAAGAAGACGAGAGAGCGCAGTGAAGCTCCTGGTTAAGTCCCTCCACTTCCACCTCTTCCAATCGTACACGTCTCCTGAATCTAATTCTTCTTATGAATGTGGCCTTTATGTGTGTGCCGTGTGAGCGCAATTAACTGCGTATTCATGTGTGTGTCATGGAAGGCTTGTCGACAATAGAAGGATTCTATAAATGCCATGTGCGGCTTTGTGGCTCGCCTTCTTTGTCTTCTACGGTTTATTCACAGACAAAATGCACATTTAATTATCATCATTATCATTAGTGTCTTATTCATCATACACATTATACAATACAATTCACACAATGGATGGTGCAAAGTGTCTGACAATACATTTGCGCTGTTTCTTCACAGTGTTTCCTGCAGCATTTAACTGAAAAAGCGGTTGTGTTGAACATATTAACCTCTATAAAAGATACGTTGTATTTCCAGAATTGTATATCAATTTAGTTCCTTGCAAATAACAACCGATACTGGTTAGCTTCTAGACTACATACTTGGAGCATGAAATGCACACATTATCGTACTCTCTTGGGTGCTGCAAGCTGAACAACACAATGACACATTTAAATAATGCTAATGAGACTGTTGCATAGAAACGAGAATGTACAGCAATGTGAAGTATGCTTTGGGATCTTCTACTTTGTCCATTTGCTGCATTACGCTCCCACGCGTTATTAGAGAAAATGTACCGTATAGCCTAGCGCTGGAGAGGATGCATTAGACTGCATGCTAAATTGCGTTCAAAGCGAGACAATGGTTGTGTTTGATGTTGTCACGTAATCATACGTACAAAAAGCTTATATCTTACACCTCCTTTAATGTCATGTGGCAACATTTTTATCTTGATTTGCTCTTAAAGGGTCTTCTTTAAAAGAAATCTGAAAATCACGGCTGTCCAAACAGTTTTATCAGTCTTGTCCAGGAAATGATGTGCTCTTTAATGTCTGATTCTCTGAAGTCAGTTCCTTTCTGCTTGTAAAAGATGTCTTCAAATTTTAAGTAGGCTACAGTGGGTCTAAAAAAAAAGTCTACAAATCCCGGTTCAAATTTCAAGTTTGTGATACGTCAAGTCTTTACCCACCATTAATTTGACCTACAACCTGCACAAATCATGTGGAAAAAAAATAAAATAAAAAATACAGAGTGGAAGTAAAAAACAAACAACTCAGAAAACATGGTTGCAGAAGTGTGCAATTGAAATAGTTGTCAACTTTTCCTGACTTTGTTTTGCTTTGTAGAAGAAGCCCAAAGGTATACCACCTCTTGGCCAAAGTCAGCTGGGAAAGGCTGCATTATGTCACAGATTGGAACTAGCAGCTCGTGGCCATTTGATTAATTTGAATAACCCACACCACCCGCACCCCACATAATAATAATAATTAAAAAAAATCTTTTTCCATTTGTTTCTTTTTTTCCATTCACAGTCACATACATTTATCATGTAAAACATAAACGGGGAAAACAAATCCAGGAGAAAATGAGCAAAACCTCCAAAATATTAAAAAATATTAAAAAAATAAATAAATTTTAAATAATCAACAGATCAGCAGATATGTACATTTGTGGGTGCCAAACAGCGAATATGCAGTGACTGTAGTTTTAAATAGTTATATCACTATTTACCACTAGATGGCAGACGTGGCTTAGTTGTGCTTTAAACTGGGCCTTATACTACCCAAACCACAGCATAAGTAGGCCTAATAATGTTTTGCAGATTTGGAATGACATACATGACACACATAGTACCTAAATGCGTACAATAATTGTACAATAACACATATTTTGAAAAAAAATGCACATATTTTGTCCCTATTTAAAAGGCATTTTTGTCATACGTCTAGTTAGGACTTGCGTGGGCCTCCAGTAGATCTAATGAAAAATTGTGGTCCCCTCCAGCATTTCCCACTCCTTGATTTATGCGAATCTAGTCAAAATATGAGGCGTTTTCTTATCTAAAAATTAGTTAAGGCTTTTTTTTTTGGGGGGGGGGGGGACCTCAAAAAATTGTCTGATTGTGCCAGTCTTCATGATTAAGTCGACTGATTGTATGTATTACCCAGCACAAGGACTGCAGAATGACTTTTATTTTTATTTATTTAATTTTTTAAATACATTCAATTCATTTCTGTTTTATAGTTTGAGAAGCCTTAACTTCATTTGTGGCTGGATGCCTAATTAGGAAGCTTCAAGTTTAATTTGGAGCTGCCTCAAATGCCAACTGCCAAAGCGGAAGAGCTGTAGCTTCATCAGCTCCTCTCTTCATTCACTTAAACTAAATTATTTACAACTTTAATAATGAACTCTTACAAGATGGCAAACAATCTTTAGTTCGCACAGTAATACAACCTTTTAGTTAAGTCAGGAAATGGGCAGGGTAATCTAAGAACGGGAGTGAATCCCAAAGCACCAATTGTGCATGCCTCTCCTTCTCCACGAGCACATGCTTTTATTAAGATATACGTAATAGACATTCCCACAGACGGTGGACGTATTAAAAGATGACTATACTGTATCAATTTTTAACTCGAGAAAAGCTAGGAGCAAAAAAGTTTTTTTTTTTTTTTTTTTAGTTATTGGCATCTATACACCTCCTTCCCATTTTTCTCTCGACTTGATTATCGCTACAAATCAGTCACTTCAGGCATTATGCCCGAAGGCTTCCGCTGCAAGGCAATCACTGTGTGATTACACAAAAATGCATCTAGGAAGCCCAGAAAGTGAGCATATCAACGTGAGAGTAGGACGTCGCTTTGAAACAAGATTTGATCAGATTCAAATACGTGTAAAGACGAATACTTCTCAAACGTTTTCATTAGTTGCCTACTTTGCAGCAACATTATTGCTTTTTAGCAGATACTTCGTCTGTATATCATTTCACCTCTTAACACATTTCACTGAACTCTATTTGTACGTGAAGGATGCAAAATACATTGACCTGCTGAAAAAAAACATTTGAATGTGTCACAATTTTTCTTTTAAATCAACTAATTAAGTTATAGCTAAGTATGCCAGACAAACATCTCTACATATCTGTATCTTCAATTTGTTAAACTACCAAATTGAAATGATCGCTCGGTCCACTTTTGCCAACGAATTTTGTGTGTGAATGCTGACTTATGGGGGGAAAAAAATAACTGGCATATAGGGCTTGATGTCACAGTTTTTAGCACACTTGACATTCGCGTCTCAGAATAGTCCATATGTAGGGAGAAAAATAATATTCCACTTTTTAGTTTCTCTAGTGGAGAACATAATTACAATGTGACAACTGACCAATGTGACAACAGACCCCAGTCTCCCTCGTACTGTACAACTACCACACTACCATGTACAAACATTATATAAAAACTTCAAACTACATCATGCAAGAATGGGAACGGCATTGCGATGACATCAAAGCAATCTGATTGGACATTCAACAGGCTTTAAATGCCATGACATCATTGCTGTATTATTGCTTAGAATCATATACAGGAAGGGGTACATAAACACGTGAGCACAACTGTAAATCTAATCTAGGATACAAATCAAACGTTAGTTGTAAAATGGAACGCACTGTATTGCATGATATTGATATAAAATACACATCAGATCAATTCAAGTGCAAAATAATTTGTGTCAATGTAATGTTGTCTCTCCACTTTGTATTTCTCAAATCCGCTCCAGGTTGTGTTTACTGTCAGTTCAGATTTTTTGACCTCCACTTGCGTTGCGGGAACGCCAGCTCGAGTTTGCTCTTCCCGTGAATGTTCTCTCGGCACTGATATCTTACTCAATTCACTGTTTCATCACTGATCATTGTTTTAGCGCTGCTTTATCTTGACAACTGAACAATTGCCTAAACACGTGTTTCTGGTAACAGTGGACCCATGTGGTTTGCTGGGTGTAAAAAAGCTTTGGAGCGCTGCCCAGAATTTATGCCTCTTGGATCTGGTCTGCCGTTTATTTGTGGGAGTGTTTCAGCGAGGTTGCGTACCGTGTGAAAAACAGTCCAACTCGAAAATGAGGATGCTTCCACCAGTTTAGCAACGAAGGACACGAGTCAATATTTGTCCCGGGGTTATCCAATTTGGACTAGGGGTTTGATTTATACATAAAAAAAAATAAATACCAATTACCCTGTCAAGAGCTGAGCAAGTCCAGAGGACACTGTTTTAATCATACGGCTTTATCAAACCCTTTAAATTGAGTTTAACATAGAGAGGATAATGTATTCTGCCTCGGGGAAGGTGATATCACTTAATTTGCCCCAAACGGTAAACATTTTGAAAAATCCATGCTTGACTAGATTTATTGAATAAACACTGACAGTTCCTTCACAGTGAGTCTCGTGAGTATCCATTAAGATTCACTTTGTAGCTATAAATGAATGATAGATGCATTCTAAATTTGGCAGTGCTATTTTAGATGTGACCGCACACAAAAAACAAACCTTTTGTCATGACTTTGCTATTTGTCGGCCCACAATGGCTGGTTAAGCAATCTGGACACGTCACATTCTTATAACCCCGCAGGTGATTTGGTGACTGACGTGTATGTTGATGAGCGTTTATGCATGCGTTATCGTGTGTGCGCGTTTGTGTGTGACTCAGTTGGGGGGCGCATAACATAAAACTGCTGCCATATTGATATCTTGAAAAAAAAGAAGCTTGTGACTCACCAGGGAACTGGTAGCTGTAGCTGGGTGCGAATCCAGTGTATCCACGGCCATACGTTGCCACAATATTCGGGTAACCTTTAACAGAGAGATTGAAAGATGTCAGTGGCAATGTGAACGAAATATGCTTCAGAGCAATAGTGTAGTGGTCCTTGGAGCAGTGGGCATACTCTAAATTTCCACCTTTTTTTTCTTATTTAAGTAGTCCAGATAACCGTGCTGTTTTAGAAACGGTGACGTACGAAAAAATAAAACGTCATTCGGACTTGCTCGCACAATAATAAATTATGACTTGATTAAGAGCAGTTTGTAGTTACTACCAGTGACACAAGCAAACTGAATTAATGCAAAATGTATTCATCATGAGATCAATATACAGTATAAATAATGTAAAACAATATTTTGTTAACAATGAACAAAAATAGTAAAAAATAGTCATTAGACCTCAGCATTGTTTTACGCCGACTCTTAATCTTATTCTTGTGTTTTAACTTACTTTAAAATCAACTACCAGCGTTGCTAAACAGTAAATTCTGTAGTGTAAATTTGACTCTATTTAGAGTGGGACCAAATAGACTCAATTTTAGAGTAATATTTACACTTGGAAGAGAGTAAAATAAAGAATTGAAAAAAATAAAAATAAAAGTCATTCAAGGGTTGAGGAACGTACTCAGGAGCTTCAGCTTGGGAGACTTCCACAATACCACCTGAGCTATGCCCCTCCTACTGTTTACTTATATACAGGAGGAGACCAAAAATATATTTGGCTATTGGAGTTACAAAGTCCAGCTGACATGAGCGAAATACTGACACACAGCAGGAGCTGCATGGCTCAGGGAGTAGATCGGCTGTCTCTCAAGCTGAAGGTTGTGAGTTCATTCGTCAACCCTTGAGTGACTTTTATTTTTTATTTTTTGTCAATTTATTATTTTAGTCTGTTCCAAGTGTAAATATTACTTTAAAACTGAGTCTATTTGGTCCCACTCTAAACCGAGTATAATTTACTCTACAGAATTTACTGTGTACTTTAAAACTAAACTAGATCATGTAGATCATTTAGAAGTGGGAATATACAATGCTGAATGAAAAATTTGTATACGTTGTATACACTGGTATACACCACTGGTTCAGTAGAGCTGTGACACCCATTCAAAAGCACAATTTAGTTTAAAATAATACATGAAAGAGATTATTCTCTTCCTGAACACCCACACAGAAAGAGATCAAATGTGATCCTCTAAATAGCATGAGATTGGGAAAGAATCTTTTATCAAGCAGACAGCCTAATATGTATCACGTCCTACCCTCATTTACCCTCTTTGAAAAATGGCGAGGTAGAAGTAATTTACTCGCTTGCTTCCAGCCTAATAAAAAGAGGTGACATGTATTCATGGTTCATCATGTTTATGGTTGACTGTCAAGTGGGAAGCATTCCCGGTGTTGGCAGAGTGACGACAAGTACCGCCCCTAAATCAATGGTCAACTGTCTTAATTAGATTAGCAACTAATTTTGATGGAGCCGCTCTTGTTGTTCCCCCAACACATCACCCAGTCACAGTAATCCATCCAACACTGCCGGCAGATTTCGGCTAATGTCACTTGAAGAAAGACAGCAACACGAACACTCGCACCTTCTTCTCTTTGGTTCTCAGCTCTTTTTATTGACCAAAAATGTTGAGGCATTTTTATAAGAGCGAGTAATAACATTTATAGGCGTCCTGGGAGCACTGTTAGACGCCCACCAGTGACAGTGTTGCTGTACTTTACGTTCTGTGGACTGCACAGAAGAGCTTCATACATTACTTTTGCTGGATTCACTGGCTGGATAAAGTTGCTTTAGTGTGATTTACAATCGGATTCCTGATTTCCATGTCTGTAGATCTTAGCTGGGCCACCACGGCATGCATGACAATTGGAAATATAGGTAGCACATGTGCAAGTATTGTACGTGACATGTCAGGGATGGGCAACTTAAATGCTGGACGGGGCCCAACATGTTTTCGTCATTCGGGGGCCATATATGACCACACACAAAAACGACATTTTACATATGGACGTAATACATGCATATGTGCAAAATATGCTCTTAAGATATTTCATTTTTCAAAATACATTTTCATAGCACATTTCTAAATGTATGCATATAAAAAGAGTTTGAAGCAAAAAGTGCAAAGGGCTCATTAAATTCAAGGATGTTTCAAAACTGCTGAACAACTGCTTGTCCTGCATATTATTTCAAATCTTCAAAAAAATATTAGGCCTACTCATGTTGTAGTAAAGGGCAGTTTAAAAATTAACAACTTTTACAACCTAAAACTAAAGTTGACGTTAGCAGTTCGGTACCTGCGAATTTGCATATTCACTGATTTTTTTCCCTCCAATATTTTCTAATATTTATGATTTTTCCGGTTTTCCCGTGGAAAAGAATATTAATGGATGTGCATCAGCAGCTTGTATCGAATTTCTTGGGTTTGAATTACAAAAAGAAAAAGAAAAAAAACAAACTATTATTATTATTATTATTATTATTATTATTATTATTATTATTATTATTTTATTTTTAAAGTTGATTTTCAGAGTGTCGTCGGGAGCCATCAGTTGTTGATTTTTTGTCTCATGACTTGGCACAAATTATTGTGGGAATGTTAATAGTTTAAACATTTGGCCAATGCTCTTTTTGTGTATATTAAAACCACACATTCAAATTTGAAATTGGGCTTGTTGACATTTCAATGACAGACTGTTTACATGTATATGACATGTACCATTTCTACTAACATGCATGAAGAAAGAATTGTCTGAGTGAGAATATCGTTGAGAAATAAAGCTGCTAACACACACCGTAGAAACATTTAGCATTATTTGTTACTGAAAACGTTCATTACGAATGCTTGATATAAATGCTTATTTGTCAATATGTGCTCTGCGATTGGCTGGCGACCATTCCTCAGTGTACCCGGCTCTTGTTTAAAGTCAGCTGTGATAGGCTCCATCTCACCTTTGAACCTAATGAGGATAAGCGATATAGAAAATCCATCCCTATGATCCAGCCTGGTGCCTTGGGTCACCTGACCAGTTGCTTCTGGAGGTGCCGGAGTCTAAGTGGAAGCTTAGCGGGGATACGGCTTTTTCTATTGCTGGTCACAAACTATGGAATGACTTCCTGGTGCACATTAGACGAGCACCCTCACTGTCTCTTTTTAAAACCCATCTTCAGACACAATTTTATTTCTTGGCAGCCTGAGATTTTGTTCTTGTTTTAGCGTCTCATTTGTTTTTAAATTGCATTACGTTCAGTTGTCTTTTGTTTTATGTTCAATTTGTATTTAAATACAGCATTTTATTCCACTTAAGGTTGTTTCTAAATTGAGTTGAGAAAATAGATCAATGCACGGATGGATGTTTTTGTAAATTCTTGATTCTTCACGGCCATACAAACTTTTCCTGGATGTATATTTAAAGTTATACTTACAATGAGCCGTGAAGAGGCTAGAGTGGCATTCGAAATATTCCAAAGCAGCAGATGTATTGTCGATCTGCTGTCACAATGCTTATTAGAACCACAGAACCCACAGTTAATTAGCTCGACAGGTTGAGGCCAAAGCAGCTGTGGGCAACATATTGAGACACGGATGCGAGGGAGCGGTGAGGAAAGCAGAAACAAAACCAAAAAAAAAAAAAAAAAACATGAGGAGAGTGGGTGGATGAGCAAGTGGGCCAACATGTGAGTCAGTGAGAATTTAAGTGCCATCAAGGGTAATATAAACATACTGTAATTAACCCTCTAATAATGCTATATGTCTCAGTTGTTATCTGTTTTCCGCAAGCTTTTGCAGCCTACCAACCATAAATGTGAACTAAATGACGTAATAAGAGAAAATCCTTCAGGCCAGGACAAAAGATGTCATAAGTCTTTCTTCACTGTGTGCAGCAAAAACTCTCAAACTGACCATACTAAATTAAATTAGGCTTATGTTACAAGCTGTGTAAACAGATGTAGTTGCAATGTAAAAAAATATATAATTCGAAGTAGTAAGAAAACATGCTCTATGCGGTGTATCCGGACTAGACATTCTCTCATATTTATACGGTACAGTATTTAGCATGCATGCGTGTTTCCGCGTGTGCGTCGATTCCGCTCTGTATGCCTCCGAGCCGGTGTCAGTCGGAATCAGAAAGGTTGACCTTGGTCATAAATATCTAATCAGTGTTTGCTGTCCATGAAAAAGATCAATTTATTCCTGACCCAATGGGAAAATGTGTCTGCCTCAACCATCTCCACCTCGCTTGCAGACAAAAAAAAAAATAATGCGACTCAGAGAGGTGGTGAGGGGAACGTTAACCTAGTCTGGATGAACGCATGAAAAAAAAAAATCTTCATTAGTCTCTGATGAGAAGTCATCACCTGGAAGCCACAGATGGATAGCTTTCACAAAAGCCCTCATTGTTTGTTTGGGCTGAAAAGAACTGAGATGTGATACAATGAAAAGCCATTATGGAACACCAAAAATGGGATATTATGTGTTTGATATTGTCAAACAGAAGAAATGGCGAGCCAAAATTGCTGGCTTAAATGGCAAACCCATTCTTCAAGGCTGATGTGCCACATTTAAAGGGAGCTCCCGTTACCAAATATGCCGAAGAAGGCAACGGAAAGAGATATACAGGAAGGAGAGAAGAATATTTTGTGTAGAAGAAAAACAGAAGTGGCAGATAGAGTAGAAATAAAAAAAATGCTACCTATTCCATAAAATGAAGCCTGCCATTGTGTTTGTCTGGCCCGACGGCGGCGTCTTTGCCTGCTCTTATTTGCCTTATTAATATGCATGCTAATGTACCTATTTTATGGCTCACCAGCTCTGATTCACTTTAAAATCAATTATCCATCTGGCTCAGCCATATCTCGCGCAGGCTCAAATGTCTATTTATTTCAACAAACATACATCGGGCACAGCACAATAAAGATAAATGCCTCGATTAGAGGCAGTAAACAAAGGAGCGAGGGAAGGCTTTAATGAGATTTGGCACAAAAGAAGCTTACACTTTCTTAAATAATGAGCCAAGGGTCTTGTTTTTTTCAAAATGCAAATTATATAAAGGAATGTTTGGCTGTCCTTGTTCCAATTTCATTTAGATAAGAGTGTCTCTAAACAAGTTGGCTGTTAATATTCTTACATGAGCACATCACTGCCTCTTCTGTCTGCTTCGTCCCAGCGGAGGAGAAGAGTGCTCTCCTCCACGGACACATTAGTGCGTGACAAGTTCGGGAAAGTTCCCTGTGCCTTTTAAAAGATGCCGGAAAAAAAGGAGATGCAAATGACTGACGAGAAGCAAAGTCGAAAATGGCTACAATTTCTGCAGAGGACAATGCGTAATGAAACAAATAAAAGAACGACCGTTCGCATGAAGTAACGAAAGCATCTGAATGATCACCACAAGTGATTAGCTTTTTCGGGGTATTTTTTTTTTTTAATTGCCACCACAACAAGAGTACAAGTGTGGTAAAGTGTGACACTTATTACAGAACTAGAAATTGATCCTATAAGGACGTATGAAAGTGGTAATTGCCTCTGCTCAGTAGTAATGTACTATGTACACATTGAGAAACATTTAATATTGGAGCGAAGGGACTCACTTCCAAAGCACAAGCAGTAAGCTCCCTGTGGAACATTTATTGGGTAATTATATAACATACGGTTATAATATTAGTAGTGGTTAAAAAGTAAATTACTGAATGCTCGTAAAATGTTTAAGTTTTAAAAACGTAATTAGCTAAAGGCTTTCATGACTGGTTAGCATCGCAAGAAAAGATGATTTGATACGGTTTTCGATACGTAGAGTGTGAACTGATTCAAGGACGGTTCAATTTGAAAGCGGAACAATTCAATTTGGTTCAAATCAGTGGGATTACGATTCAATTTGTTTTTATGGCTTAGTTTGAGAAAGTTGGATGCAATGACTATTTGTCATCTTACGTTAATTTGAATGAACATGTCAGTGCTGTCAAACATAAATAAATGTAAATAAAAGATATCAATCTCCAATAAAAGATGATCCGATACGTATCTTAAAATACCTCAAAGTGGAAAGATTTGATTCAGTTTGGTTCAATGCACTCACAAGTTTCCGGTTCAAAACGGTTTTTATTACACCCCTATTGGCTACAGACCTGTAAGGCAGCATTTCCCAACAAGTTTCACAGTATAAAAACGTTTTCAAAACAAATGATTACTAAAATATCTCGAAATTCTCTTTTAGTGTTGTGCATCCATGTTATGGTGCCTATCTTGAGTGCAGCTATTTCCAAGCCCTCAAACGTCACTTGTTGAAACTTGTTGGAGACGACGGACTAACCTAGCAATCAATACAAAAGCGTGTGTGCATTTCGTGACTTAGCTGCGTTTTTTGTTGTTGTTTTTGTTGTTGTTTTTTTTAGCCGTCCACTACGACAACAGTAGCTGTGTTTCGTTGTCAATAAGCGGCGCTCAGTC